>NC_140044.1:12108923-12336423 GCF_963513975.1 Fringilla coelebs | reverse complement strand
CTATCCCAGGCTGCTCCCAGCCCTGTCCAGCCTGGCCTTGGGCACTGCCAGGGATCCAGGGGCAGCCACAGCTGCTCTGGGCACCCTGTGCCAGGACTGCCCACCCTCACAGGGAGGAATTCCTTCCCAATATCCCATCCAGCCCTGCCCTCTGGCAGTGGGAGCCATTCCATGGCTCCTGTCCCTCCATCCCTTGTCCCCAGTCCCTCTCCAGCTCTCCTGAAGCCCCATCAAGGGGCTCTGAGCTCTCCCCAGAGCCTTCTCTTCTCCAGGTGAGCACCCCCAGCTCTCCCAGCCTGTTCCCAGAGCACAGGTTATTCTCTTCAAAAACCCCAAGCAACTGCTGGTTGTCCCAAAGATGAAACCCCCATCTCCCCCCTCCGTGGGCATTGCTCTGATGCAGACTCTACACTAGAACCTCAGCACAAATCCATTCCCAGCTCAATCCCAGCTCTGCTGGATGGCTTCACCTTTGAATCAGCAGCATGTTTATACCTTTAAACTTTCCATGAATTACCCTTCTCCCATCTCCTGTGGATCCCATGCAGCCACAGCTGTTCCCAAAGCCTGCATGGTTTCAACCAAATCTGACAGCTCAGAAAGGTCTCTCTTGCACATTTTACCAAAATGTCTGTTTCATAAAACCATTTGTCCACAGAGGGTCCTAAACATCCTTGCTTGTCCCAATAACCTTGGGTGTCCTTGGGAAGTTGCCCCAGTGGCAAAGGGAAGGCTGTGGTGTGTGGTGTGGTGCTCAGCAGGAGGGGGCTATGAAGGGAAAAATATCCACAAGGAACAGAAAATCTCAGTTCACACCAAAATGAAATAAAAAATTTGGGGGCTTGCATTCAATTCTGCATTTTGGGGGGTTATTTTACATGCTACTGAGGCCAGAAACAACATTGTCAGGACCCTCTGGCCTCAATCTGTCTGTTGTGTGGGTGGGAAACAAAGAATAAGGTACCAATTATTTATAATTATCTGAAGGATGGAGAATCCCTGAGATTCAGTTTGGCCGTTTTGCTGCATCCCCTCCCATGGCACCACAGTCAGGTTTGATATTGCCCAAACTGCTCTTGACCTGCATCACCCCTTCACCAAAAAAAGCTAAAAATAATGGAGTTCTGTGAACAATTTACAGCAAAAGAAATCAGCCTTATTGTAGGCTTTCAAAAAGGCTCCCAACTCTCTCTCTCTCCCACTATTTTTTTTTTTAATCAGTATCTTATCCAGAACTGGAATCCTGTCAAGAATAGTGGATAGCAGGGAACTATAACTTCTTATTATGAGTATAGTGATTTTATGAATTCAGTGGGGAATGAAATGCAATTTTGTCAGACTTGTCTGTGTTCATAATGACCAAGTCAAATTAATCATCATGGATAATACTCCTGTGTCAGCCATTCAAGAGATTTTTTAATAGAATTTTTCTGATTCATGTCTTGCAGTACATCAGATCTGTAGTAATGCAGGCACTTCTAAAAATCAGTGCAATTATGGCTTCTTGTTGGCCTGTCATTTTCCTGGAATAAAAATGTCTCTGCAGAAGTCATACACTGTACATAAACCAAAATGGAAAACAAAAATATAGTTACAATTAGGCTTGATTTTTTTCCTAAAGATTTAATATCTTTTTGAGGCCATTATTTATAGGCAGTCCATAAAGCTCCAGAGCACGACGTGAAGATGGACGGGTTTATCACAACACAGCCCAATTTTATCCTGGTTGTCATTCCTCCTTTGATTGCCCTGTGAGTTAGTGGCTTTTGCAGGCATGGAAATGACTATCCCATAGAACAAACAGGGGATAGGTAATGGGTTTGCAGTCAAATTATTGTGTTTATTAAAAATGTATCCAGGAAAGCCCACTCAGATCCCAAAGGGCTCTTGTTCAGGAAAATCTCTGGTTCAAGCAAAGGTTACGGTTTCCATAAAGGCAGATATGGATGGAAGGGGCAGCAGTGCAGCAGGCAGGGGTGCAGAAAGGATTAGGAGTGCTGTCTTTGTCCTCCTGAGGAAAGAGAGACAGACAGACCCCTAATTCCCCGGTGACACGGACAAAAATGAGTTTTGGAAGTAGATACCCCCAGGGATAAAGAGGAAGAAAAATGTAATCACCCATCTCAGCCTTTCTTGCTTGCATGGCAAGGCAGCAGCTGCCTCGTAGGAGAGAGCAGGACCCTGCCAGCACCTCACACGTCCCAGAGGGAGCTGCACCAGGGCCAGCTGTCCCTCCAGAGCCACCTTCTCATGCCACCAGGTGCCACCTCTGCATGGCAGCACCGAGACCTGCGACTGCTGGACACACAGATCCTGGAATCACCGAGAGGTTTGGGCTGGGAGGGACCTGAAAGCTCACCCAGCCCTGCTCCCTGCCACAGGCTGGGACACCTCCTGGTACCCCAGCTCAGTCCAAGCCCTGTCCAGGTGGGATATTAAGGCTCAATTCCTGCTGGGATGTTCATACCTTTAAACTTTCCATGAGTTACCCTTCTCCCATCTCCTGTGGATGCCATGCAGTCCTGGAGCCACAGCTCTTCCCAAAGCCTGGATGGTTTCAACCAAACCTGACAGCTCAGAAAGGTCTCTCTTGCACATTTTACCAAAATGTCTGTTTCATAAAACCATTTGTCCACAGAGGGTCCTAAACCCCCTTGCTTGTCCCAATAACCTCTGCTGGCAGCGTTTGCAGAAGAATTCAGAGTTGGTTTACACAGACATCAGCAATACCCAGGGCTCTGCAAACCCTTGGTTGTGCTCCACGTGCAGGGCTGGGGGGCACCTTTGATGCACCTTGAAGCACCTTTGGGTGACCCAGAGCAGCAGCTCAGCTCACCTGTGTTTGCCTCACCTCCCCAGGCTGCTGAGGGAGCTGTTTCCTTTCCCTGCCTGTTTCCTTGGCTGTTCTTCCTTCCCCAGGCTCTCAGAGCCAACGTGGCAGTGCTCCAGGCAAAGCCAGGAGATGTGCAAGCTCTGCTCCACCTTGGCAAAGAGCAGCCTCTGTCATCTGCCTCACAATCAGCCTCCTTAAAATTGTTTATAATGATTTTTAAAATATATTAAAGGCGCTGTAGATCCAGTGAGGCAGCAGCCAATGGGATCTAAAATTAGACTGACTAGGCCAGACAAATATAAACCCATTTCTTTGCTTTCCTAGGATCTCTCCTGGAAGTGAATACAAGGAATATCATATTCTACTCAAGAACATCACGCATTTCAGGGAATTATTTGAGAACAGGTTTTACATAATTGGCTTTTTTGTCTCATGGCATACTGAACTTGCATAATGAGCTCTGTGCACTCACAGCAATCCATTGTTGGGCTGGATGGATTTGGTGGAGGGTGCTGAGCCCAGGGTGTGTTACACAATGGTGGATAATGCACTGTAAGCAGGTCAGGAGATAAGGCAGCCCAAAAACAGGCACAGGCAAGGAAGAATTAGCAAAAAGCACTCTAAAAAATTAATTCAACCTGGCTTCAGCTGAGCCAGAAGGACGCAGAGCAGGAAGGAAACTACACTCTGTACCACGCTTGTTCCCTTTCAGATTTTCTCTTGGAGTATTTCCCTTGTGCTCAAAACTGAAGGAGTAGAGTTAAGGGATTAAACAAATCCTTTGTGCCACACTTCACATGGATGATTTTTTTGCACCACATTTTCCAGAGTTTCATCTCCAAAGCCACGTCCTACGTGTGGCATGTGGCATTCACAGCCAGGCTCTGCTCTGGGGTGGGCTGCAGCAAAGCCACAATGGCAACACAACCCATCTGCAACTCAGACTTTTTCCCCCCCAAATATACCCTGTTTGGGTTTTCTTCTCTCATCAGCAAAGAGGCATTTTCCAAAGCAGCCCTGCATGGCCCTCACCCCCCAGGGCACACCAGAAGTGGTTTGTGGGCAAAGCACCACCGAGAGCACATCACCAGTGCTGAGGATGCCATGCTGGAGCTACAGGGACAATTACAATTTTTTCCTAAATGCCCCACACTACCCCTTGCTTTGCTCCCTCTTCCCACACAGAACCCAAGTCCTTAAGCCCAGGCTCTGTTTTTAGTGTGGGAGCTCCACAGCACTTGGGATGTTGGTGCTGCTCATGGTCCCAGTCCTATCACAGCAGAGCAAAGAGCAGTAACAGCTCTTGGTTCCCTTTCCTTCCCAGTGTGGGTATCAGCCAGATGAAATTGTCACCAACTGGGCCAGACCTGGGACTTTTGCTAAATTTCTTGTTATTTCCCTTTGCCAACACCTTTGAAGTACAAAGCATCATCACAAACCCACTCAGATTTGAGCTCTCACCCTTCCCAAGCCAGGCTTGGGATCCCAAAGCGAACTGACAAGAAAACTGTAGATATGAAAAAATCAAAAAGTAATAAACCCCAGCAGAAGCAGTGCCCCCCTCGCCACCAGGCAGATCTGATGTGTGTGATGAGCACGAGGAAGGCAGGGGTGTGGGGATGGCTTGCATAATGTGGTGCAATCTAGCACCTCCCCCAGGGTGCCCAGCTGCTGCAGAAGCAATTTCACAGCTCATCATCCATTATGAGATTAAAATAATTTTTTTTTTTCATCCCGTGAAGTATTAATAAATTGTGCAGGCAGACCAGAGTTAGTGCCATTTACACAAATGGTACTGAATCACCCACCTAGTTATTTCTTAATGGATTGAGTATCTGTGTTCCTCCTCAGCCTGTAATTTAAAAACCTAAATGCACAAACCTGTTTATTATTTGTCTCATCAGGCCCCTAGCCAGCACTTAGTGAGCCTGGGGACAGAGGGACAAAGGCAGAGCTGCTGCCTCCCCTGGACCTGCCCCAGCACTTTACAGGGAAACAATACCAAAACATGAACATCAGTGGATGGGGAAAGGGAAATGCACCACAAGAAAAGCCCAAACCCACCCTGAAATCCCTCCCTTCTGGGGGCAAAGCTCACTGAGGCATTGCTGATGCAATGCAGGTTCTCTGGGACACGAGTGAAGATGTAAAGCTGCAGTCAGAGCACCACTAATGGCTCTTTGAACATCCCTGCTTTATTACGGTATCAGATGAAGAAGGCATGTTTAATGTTTAAACTTCCAACAACAAATGCCTTCAGCAAATATGTTTTATGTATTTATTCAGTGCTTCTTAAGTGCCTGTCACCTCAGCAGCTGAGGTGCTGCTCACCTTTTTTTTTTTTTAAACATTTATTTTATTGAAATTAAGAATGTACCACAGCTTTGTAAAGTGCCACCTTCTTCCCTCCCTTCTCTACTCTTTACCCCCAAGAACAGCTTGAAATTCTTCACCCAGCCATCCACTGCCAAACATTTCAGGCTGCCAGGAAGTTGCTGAAATGGGGAAAGGAAATGAACTGAAATCACCAGGGTGATAAATCAGCTTCCCACGTTATCTCAAAGACCCTCAGCCCCCGAATCTGGCTCTGGCACGTGGGACATGTGCCAAAGCCAAACACTCCTGAGTCAGCTCTGCCAAAGCAAACCCTGAGGTGGGACAGAGAGAGCAGGGACCCAGCTCCAGTGGCAGTGACAGGGTGTGGCTGGCCAAGAGAGGACTGTGACAGATTTACCACGGGGTTGGGATGTCTCACCCTGTGCAGATCCTAAATATGCACAACTCAACACAGAATCACAGGATCACAGAATCACTGAGGTTGGAAAAGACCTCCAAGACCATCCAGCCCAGCCTCTGACTGCCCATACCCCCTGAACCAGTGCTCCCAGTGCTCCCAGTGCTCCCAGTCCATGTGATGTCAAGGTAAGAGAAGCTGTGGCTGCCCCTGGAAGTGCCCAAGGCCAGGCTGGACAGGGCTGGGATGGTGGAAGGTGTCCCTGTGCATGGCAGGAGGAACTTCAAGGTGAATTTCAATGTCCCTTCCCACCCAAAGCTTTCCATGATAATCACACAGGATCTCTCTGTACCTCCTTTGCATTTGCTGAGAGCCACAATTATGACTCTTCCTTCACAACTACAGCTCCCAGAATTTTGTTCTTTTCCTCCCTTACCCAAAGCAGAAGCTGTCATGTCACAGGAGCACAAAGGTGCTGGGGCTGTTAGGGAAAGCAGGAAGCACCAGGAGACTCGTGACAGAACTGTGAGAACTGGAACGTGGTGCATGGCCAAGTATCCAAATCCCCAGAGGAGGTGTGAAAATCTCAGCCCTAAGCCTCCAATATGTGAATTTTGGGAAACAAACAGATTTTATCTTTAACAATTTTAACAACTTTTTTTTTTTTTTTCTTTAATAAAGCCAGGCATATATATGGTATCTAAAAAAAGGCAGGAACACACACATGGCTGGGAGAGGCTCATCTATGCCCTCAATCAGACACTCATCAAATTCCTCCTAAAGCATTAAACAACCTGGACAAAATGAGCAGTGAGAGCAGGAACCATCCTTTCAAGAGCAAGGCAAAAAGGAAAACCACCCCATTAATAATCAAAACAGCAATGTTTCCCTAAAGTAAGGACAACTGTCCATCCAGGAGGTCAGCCAGGGCATCAGTGTGCTGCTCACAGCCAGGAGCCTGCACCAAGGACCAGCTCCAGGGCTGGCACTGGCAGATCCAGAGCCCATGGACAACATTTGTGCATGCAGGGAATGGCTGTGCAGAGGAAAAGGAGGTGCAAGAGGGCTCACATCCACAGCAGCCCAACCCTCATCACAGGACCAGAAGGAAAATACAATTTAATACAGCCAAACACCCAAGGTCAGAAGAGGAGCCCAGCCCCAGCTCCCCAGAGGCCAAACCACCTGAAGCTCTCCATTCACTGAGCAGCTGCAGAGGTGTTTCTGTTATTTTCACCGGTTTAGAAACACCAGGCAGAACCTGAACTGATCTAAAAAACTGGGAAGAAGTGGAAGAGTCAAAATGAGAGGGAGAGATGCTGATGGAGAGGAGGGGGAGGCTCTGAGCACAACAGGGCTGCACATAACAAAGCCAAAACATCAACCCCATGGTAAAAATTCCCATTTTCCCGGTGTGCTCAAGGGCTGCAGCTGCTATCTGTCAAATCCAAGCCCACACAAGGCCTAGATAGTTCCACAAAGCTGGGATGACTCAGAGCCAAGTGCTTCTATTGCCAACTCTAGCACCAAACTGGGCACCTCGAGCCCCACTTGGTGTCACCAAAAAGCATCAGCCCAGTCTGACTCCAAATAGAACCAAAAATGGACACATTGTCTGCAAGCTAAGCTGCATCAGCTGTCACCACTTCTTCTCTCATCCCTATACTTGATATCAAATAACAGGAATCTCTTTCCAGACCGAAACAGAATGAGAAAGAAGTCAAAAATCAAGGATTGCATGGACAAAAGGAGAGGAAAGGAGGTGTCTCTAACAGGGATACTGCAGCACCCCTCCATGCAGATGTCTGGAAATCAGGACAGCAGAATTCCACTGCATGTTCCACTCGCTGTGTTTCAAAAATTAAACACCATCACATGAGCTTCTCAGAGCACTCCAGAGTTTCCTGCACTTTAAAGAGCACCTTTCTTTTCTTATTTTTTAAATTGTTTTTGGATCTCCAGCATCTCTGAGCACGGTAAGATCCTTCCTCAAGCTGCATTCAAGTGCATTCAGTGACTTGCTCTCAGCACCAGCGTGGGTTCCCAGCCTTGCAGCACCCTGACTTGTACCCAAAAAATGTGACCTGTTGCTCCATCTGCTTGCAGAAATGATGGGCATTGTCCTCCAGCTGGATCCAGCCTGGAAACGAGCACCTTTGGGATATTTACTTCCAAAATGCACGAGGAATTCATAAAGCCTGGGAAAGAAAGCTTCTCAGGAGAAAAGCAGCTCCCATGGGGAGCCTGAGCCCTCAGCACCACGTAGGTGTGTGGTTTTGTTTAGAAGTCATCTGGAATTCTTAAAATAAATTTGCTAAATTGTCTTCCAGAGACTGATGGCTTTTTTTTTTTTCTCTCTCTTTCTTTTTTTCCCCCTCCTTAATAAACTTTCAGGGGTATCTTTATTGTTATGTCTAATTTTAGCGAAAACTAACATTTCCTGAGATTCAATTTCTCTCATAATTGTTGGAAGGAAACTAAACTGTCTGCTGTAAACATTGTGTGAAAAGTATCTTTATTACAGCCCACTGGGAATACTGATAAAATTCCCAATCCTTTCCTCACTTTTTTTTTTTCTTAGAGCTCACTCTTTTCTCTTACATACCCATTAGTGTCAGTTCAAACATTCTGCGGGCAAGATATGAGAACTTAAAATATATTATTTAACAATCAAGGGTGGAATAAAGACTTGTGAGCAGTGAGATCCTTTCTGCCTTCCCTTTTGGTGCTTTCTATTACAGAAAATGAGGATGGCTATTCCATTTGTCTGCGTTCGTGCTCAGAGTTGATGTAAAAAATCTCATTAGTTTAGTCTGACATATATTCAATACAGTCTATGTACATATTTTTTTTTTTCATTCTATTCTACAGCTGCAAAATGATACTAAATTTCATCAGATTGGAAAGAAAACTGTGGTCTTGGAACATTTCCCTTTAAGGGCCTTATATTTATTCAGAATTCATGAATCATTTTCCAGTAATACAACTATAATTATTCTTAAAGTGTTATGTTTGAAGGTTTAATATGAAATACTTGCAAAAAGCTCTTTTTCACTTTGATAGTTTGTAATCTTCATGGTAATCAGATCAGTTAGCTCCTTCCCACAGCAGCCAGGAAAATACAATTTAATATGAATCTCATACTCTTCACTCATGTTTTAATTAAAGTAATAAAAGCCAAGTCATATTTTGCCCTTTACGGTGTACACAGATGTATAGACCTGAGCCAGGCAGCCTCAGACCCAGCACTCTTGATGGCAGCTGATGGATTTGCTGCTTTGAGATAAGTTTAATTCAGGCTGCTGCTGGTGGTGGCAGCGATGGGTGAGACCCAGCACAGCCCTTGGCAGAGCTGCCCAGAGGAGATGGAGCGTGGGCCAAACGTGGAGCTCATGGAGCTGCTGTGACACCATCCCTCAGCTGGGTCCTGTGCCACAGCTCAGCTCCCTGCCCTGGTTCTTGGCTCTCACCATGGCTCTGACCAGCCTGGCCTGGTGTGTCACCTGGGAGGGACAGATCCCAGCCTTCCCAAAGGAGCAGGAGCACAAGGACTGGTGGTATTCCCTCCCCAGCCAGCTCATGTCCCCTGCCCCTGGTTTTTGGTTTCCACCATGGCTCTGACCAGTGTGGTGTATCACTTGAGAGGAAAGATCCCAGCCTTCCCCAAACACTGTGCAAACAACTGAATAACTATTTAGTGCATTACAACATTCCCCAAAGGAGCAGGAGACAAGGACTGGTGGCATTCTCTCCCCAGCCAGCTCATGTCCCCTGCTCTGCCCAGCCCCATGAGCGAGGGGAGGTTGGAGTGAAGCAGAGCCTGGCTCTCAGCAGAAGGAGCTGGATGGCTGCACTTGGGATCCACAGCCCTCATCATCCTCCAGGGCCTGCAGGGCCCTGACATCATGGAATATTCCAGGATGGAAAAGCCCTCCAAAAACATCAAGCCCAAGCTTTGATCACCACCTCATCCCCAGCCCAGAGCACCGAGTGCCATGGCCAGGTGTTCCTTGGACACCTCCAGGGATGGGGACTCCAAACCTCCCTGGGCAGCCCCTGGCAATGTCTGACCACCCTTTCAGTGAAGAAATTCCTCCTGATATCCACTCTAAATCTCCCATGGCACAGTATGAGGCCATTTCCTCTTGTTCTATTGATGTTTGCCTGGAAGAAGAGCCCAACCCACCCCTGGCTGTCCCCTCCTGGCAGGAGCTGTGCAGAGCCACAGGGTCCCCCCTGAGCCTCCTTTTCTCCAGGCTGAGCCCCTTTCCAGCTCCCTCAGCCCCTCCTGGTGCTCCAGCCCCTTCCCCAGCTCTGTTCCCATCTCTGGACACTCCAGCCCCTCGATGCCTTTCCCTGAGGAGCCCAGAATGGGGCACAGCACTGGAGGTGCCCCAGCAGTGCCAGCACAGGGGACAATCACTGTCCCAGTGTTCCTGGTCACTCTGTTTTGGGTAAGATGCTCTGCTGATGGTCCTGGCCTCGTGGGGCTGGAATGGAGCCCAATCCTGCACGTGGCCAGGGCAGCCTCAGAGCTGGCACAGAGGGAAGGACTCATTCTGTCACCAGCCAAGGCAGCAGAGGGGCTTTCCTTTCTGCCCAGGCCTTCATCCAAATGCTGAAGTGGAAAATAACATTTTCCTGCTGGAAGTAAGTGTCTCCTCAGTTAATCACTGTGTTGTGACAGCAGAGCCAAACACCAGCTCAGGATGGGTCTCTGATGAGGAGGGAAGAAGTAATCAATCAGCTGGGAAAGGAAATCCCCAGAGCAATGGGCTGGGTATTTTCTTCCACACTGCTGCAGCCCACGGAGCTGCATTTCCACAAATAAACAGAGTTTTCCAGAGCAACTCCCTAGAGGTTCATTAGAGAAGCAAACCACCCTGTGCAGGAGCCAAACCCAACCCCCCAACAGGACACGGGTGTAGGAGCAGCAGGGGGTAGGATGGTCAGGACAGACGGACATGAGAGATCTCTGGAGCCAGGTCAGGAACTTGGGGTTTATTGCACAGGGGCTGGGGGCAGGGACCTGCTGGGAGCTGCCAGGCACAGCTGAGAGCAGCCCCAAAGAGGGAGAGAGAGGTAAAGAGAGTGGGAAAGAGGATGAGAGGATGAGAGGGTAAGAGAGTGAGAGCACGAGGTTCCCGTTACAATGCCATAAATCTTCTTCTGTGTGAATATTCTAATTCTCACCAACCAGTCTAGTACAAGATACAAATCCTACAGCATTTACATACAGCCTATAAGAATCATCACATCACCATACTGTGTTACATTTTAAACCCTAAAAACTCCTCTTTGGGCCCCTTCTGCCAAGCCAGTGGGGTCTGCTCTGCCCCTTGGAGCTGTCTGCAAGCAGAGGGGGTTGTCTGATCAAAAGGGGATTACCTTCAGCTGGCCACACCATTGTTTTCCAGTTGTTCAGTAACTGAGGGATCTCAAAGCTGCTTTCATTTCAATCTCCCTTACAGTTTCCATATTCTCAAAATCTTTTGCCAGACAATCATATTTATAGGGCTTTCCTGTTTCATCTCCCCCAACACACAGGAGGAAATCCTTGCTCATCACAGCTCCCCAAGAGTGCTGGGGCTGCGCTGTCAGAGCTCAGCATCAGTCCCTGGCAGGCACAGGGCTCCCTGTCACGCTGTGTCACAGCAGGAATTCGGGACACACGCTGAGGAATCAGCTCAGCACAAGGAGCTGCAGGATCCAAGGGCACAAACAGCTTGTGGATGAAAGCTCTGGGATTGCCTTTGACTGCCACCACTGTAGGCCAGCCCAGGAGCAGCAGGAGTGGCCGTGCTGAGGGTTTAAAGCACACACAAGCACCATACCAACCTGAGAGCTGTGCTTTAAAGGGGGTCTGCTCTCTCCAGGCTGTCCCCCATGCAGGTCTCCACCCTGCCCTGGGCCATGCTGACCATCAAGGACAGTGGCTCTCCTTACCATGTGTGCAGTCCTTTTACAGCAGTGAAAGCACAAGGAAATCCTTGATAAAGTGGCACTTTCTTGCCTAAAGCACATCACCTTCCTCTATCATTTGCAGCTCTTTTAGGAGCCATTGGCTTTAGAAGCCCAGCAGCACTGCTGGACAGCCAGGCCACTGTTCTCATGCCCCAGGAGCCACCCTGCCCTCCAGCAGATCCTGATGTTCAGCCTGACCTCAGCTGTGCCCCACGGTGTTCTGAAGCTGTCCCAGTCACTCCATCTCCTTCACCCTCCAGCACACAGGGAGCACTCCTGGGGTCTGGGATACACCTTCCCTGCAGCCCCTCTGGTGGGCAGGGTGGAATTTCAGAACCACCCATGTCCAATCCTCGATCAGAACTCCTCTTGGTACCAGTATTTTCCATATGGAAACCTTCAGATTGAGATGCAGCAGCAAAGGCTGTTTGTCAGGGGGATGGACATGGTCCTGCTGCTCCTTCTCTGCCACCCCCAGGTTCCCACCACTTCCCCAGCTCTGCTGCCTCCAGCCCTGGGCCAATCCTGCACAGACTGGATTATTATTATTAGTTTTTAAATGTTTCACTGCTGAAATCCCTTTTCACTGCAAAAGAAGTCGCAGCTCTGACTGAAGATCCTCAGGCATGTTTTGATTCCACATCTCACAGAACAAGGTCTACAGCCAGATGTGCTGCTTAATATATACAATCTTTTTTTGGGTTAAAAACATTCTCTGAGCTGATTCATATCCCAGAAAACCTTGGAAAGACAGAGGAAAGATAGGGAAAGGTAACTGCTGGGGTGGGCCAGAGCTGGCAATGGTCTCCAGGGGACCTTGGAGAGTGGTGGATGGCCAGCCCTCAGGTGTCAGGTGTGGTGTGTGTCCTCCAGTGCACCTGAGGATCTCCTTCTCCCTCCTGCCTTTGGCCCTGAACCTAACCTCTCAGCAATCTCCTTGATGAAATATCTACACATGAAATCCAGCCACCACAACAGTTTCAGTGTTTCCCATTCCTTCCAGGTGCTGACAGGTGTCCTCAGCTGTTTGAGATGCTATTTCTTTTTCCCTTTTCCCCCTGAGTGAGTGCAATAGTAGCAGACCATCCATTTTGGTCTAGGAATGGCTCAACTGCAGCACTCTGGGCTGCTTGGTGGCTGTTTTTCAACAGTTTTGCTAAAAACTTAGGAGTCCCTTGAGGCCAGGGGTTGAAGATGATGTTCACTCTGCTTGTAATGGGATTTTATTATTATTATTATTATTATTATTATTTTATTTAAACACTACAGCTGGCCTTGCACCAGCAGTAAAACCTCCTCTTGCTATGACTAAGCTACAGGAATCACTTCCTGACTGCACCTTTCAAAAATTTTGCTGTCACACAGGAGTTCATGCAAAATTCACAAGGCTGGATCATCAGCTGTAGTTCTGCTCAAGCCCCTCCTGGAAGGGTTTCCATTAGCTGCTGATTATAATAAATGACATGTAACACTCTATTGTTCATTCTAAAATAGTACATGGTATTCTTCCTGAATTGTCTGCTGAGAAAGGCATTTAGGATCTATCAATGTCTCCCCTCTATTTTTTTCTTCTCCAGCACAACATATGAAATTATACAGTATTACTCAAAGAACAGCAGGGAGAGAGCAAAAATCTGTATCTTAGCTCGGGGGCCTGCAGGGCACACTCCCAAACTCTGTGTAATCCTCTTTCAACTCTGAGTCTATACAAACCTCTCTCTTCCCTTCACCAGGGGTCTTTTATACTGATATATCTGTATGTTCCTGCAGTATTTGCAATGTATCCTTGTCAAGGGAGTGGGGAGTCATCAGTTATTTACTTTCAGGTGTGCTCTGCCCCTGATGGGGCCAATTCCAGACTTCAAAAATACAGATTATTCATTTGCAGATTGGAAGAGACCAAGATTCTGCACGGGCACAAGAGAGTAAAGTCCAAAGAGCACAAGGCAGCTGGAGATTGAGGAGCACCAGAGCTCTCCATGGCCCCCTTAAAAAAGGAGGTGATATTGCCCCTTATTTAACCCCCCACTTACATGGGACTTCCTTTAACACTGACCAACCTCTGATATCATCTGTTCCTGTGATCAACAAAAATCAACAGAATATGGAGCCCCAAACCCTGCCTCCTCAGTTATTCACTCAGAGGGTGGTGAAACACTGGCACAGATTTCCCAGGGAAGCTGTGGCTGTCCCAGCCCTGGGAACACCCAAAGTCAGCTTGGACAGGGCCCTGAGCAACCTGATCTCACTGGAGATGTCCCTGCTCCTTGCAGAGGGCTTGAATTAGAGGAGTTTCAAGGGTGCCTTCCATCCCAATCCGTTCTGTAAATCTGTGAATGTTGAAACAAGTTTCTTGATGTGCAAAGATTAATTAGAAACACCAAAGTCCATTAAGGGACTTGAGTGAAAATTGCACAAAGAATAACCTCACCATAGGCTCCAGTTTTCTGTGCAGACCTTTCTATATAAGACTCAAGAGAAGGAGACCCTAAGGAATTGCTCAGCCATGTTTAATGATCTCCTGGGCTCTTCCTGCCTTTTTTCCCAAGCATTCCCAGGTTTGAGGCAGTGGCTGTGGTGACCATGAGCAACCTGGTGCACTTTATGGGACAAACCAAGTGCTGGAAGCTCCTCCAAATTCACACATCTGGTAGGCCAGAGACCAACAGCCCTAAGGACATCTCACACCTGAGCACTGCATGGTGCTGCTTCACTGTCAGTGGGAGAGCAGCCCCACCACTGATGGATTGAGAACCACCTTGGCTGCAGCTCCTGCCTGTCCTGGCTCGCTGTTATTTGTCTCTGCCCAGACAAGGGTGAGATGGGCTCGCTCCCCAGGCTCCAAAAGACAAGGCTGGACTCTCAGGTTCGCTCTTCAAGGTTGTTTATTATTTCTTATCTACAAAGTTTTCTCTCTGCCCAGCTGGGGTCTGGCCAGCCAGGCAGCCAAAGGCACTCTGACTGCCCACAGGGCGGTCACATCTTTTTATAACAAAGACTACGTAAACTATATTTATCTTTTGTCCCCAATACTTATCATTTTTATTACTAAGTGTACCTTTACTAAGAACCTATCAAAAATATCTGTGTCACACAGAAAATGGAAGACAAGAAGAAGGAGGAAGAGCCATGTGGCAGGCCCCAACTCCCTCCATCTTGTTTTTCCAACCCCCCAGTACCAAAATCTTAAAATCTGTGCTTTGACCTGTAATTGTGCTATTTCTATATCCTTTAAACCCCAGTGATTCTTATATCCCCATATACAGGTGGTACATCTCTTGTAGGGTCAAAGTCGAGCCACCAGGCACTTTTAGCAACATCCCAAGGCTCCCGAGCCCCCCAAGGGTTCTCTGGGTAGCTCTGGGCATCAGGAGAGGTGCGCTGAGTTCCCACACCTGCCCTGGAGGGAAGAGCAAGAATGAGGGCAGGGTGACCCCCACCTTCATTGGCAGCCCCCAGTCACCCTCACTCTGCCCGGGGCTGCACAGCCACCTCGTCACTGTGTTCTGCCCCCGTGGTCCCCAGCAGGGATGGGGAAGCCCTGCACTCACATGGGTCTGCCCCAGCCCCGGGTTTATTTTATCAAGTGTTGACATTTTGCTGTGATTCAGTCAAGACTGGTGGGAACAACACGTCTGCCAGTATTATGACAAGGTTTGAAGGCATGTTTTATAGCAGAGGCTGCCAAGACGAGCTCTGTCTCGTCTGGAGCGTTAGCAGAGCATGAGGAAGGTATCCGTAGCTTCCCACACATCATTAATTTCTAATTATCCTATCTTTGCTTTCTGCATTATCACTTATTTACCAAACAAAGCTTTATTGGACCGCCCAGTTCCTTATAAGCAGCAAAGCCATTGTTATGTTAAAAGCAATGTTCTAAATGTTATTTATTATTTGATAAACCTCGTGTAACCCTGAATGAGGACATTAAACGGCAAGAACACTACTTCAAAATCCCATTTTAAATAAGTCACCAAGACAGCTGTGCCTTTATAAAACACATTAGAGTGGCACTCAGAGCACATATGGCTCAGGGATATATACAAATTATACAATTTCTGTCATTCGATCAAATAAGAGGGATGTTTTGACCCCAGAAATGAGTCAAATGTAAGTTGTAATTCCAGCCCCAGCAGAGGCCCTGGTGGTAATGGATCCTGACGGCTGATCAAAGAGCCCTGACCATTTGACCCACCAGATCAGTGACTCACTGCATCTATTATGGCTAATACAGACCCAGCGTGGAGATATACGGAGGCAGGGAGGTAAAGGGCAATAGATACAGGAGATAAATGTTGATTTATCCACGTGCACAGGCACAGGGGGACACCTGCAGATGGATCCCACGTGGGTGGGATGGGGCAGACTTGGCTCACCCCACACTCAGGTTCATGGAGCAGGGCTGCAGACAGATGCTGTGGATCTCTGTGCAGATGATAAATATCATTTCTCCTAACTGCATCTCCCTCGGGTGTCAGCAAAGCTTCTGTGCCCAGCAGGGCTCCCCGAGTCACACACGGCCAGGGAAAATCCACCTTCTGTTTCACACATATCCACAGCCCCCAGAAACACATCCCTGCCCGTGGATTTGCTTTCTTGGCAGTGTAAGTGTAAACAGCCCATCCAGGAGGTACCCAGGCTCACCCTAATGCCCAGAGCCCAGATTAAAGCCCCTTGTGCTGCTCCACACATCAGGTGACACACTTGAGGTCACCTGCAGCAGGTATCTCACCAGGCTTGGGTGAAATCCTGCCTTTTTCTGTCATAGAATCCCAGAATGGATGGATGGGAAAGGACCTTACAGCTCATCCCATTCCACCCCTGCCACAGGCAGGGACACCTTCTGCTGTCCCAGGTTGCTCCAAGCCCCATCTGATGCCCTGTGAAAGCTGCCCTACAGCAGAGGCTGGACACAGCTAAAGAATAAAGCAGGGATTTATCCAAAGGCCTCCATGGATCCACCTTGGGCAGCACCAGAGCCCAGCCAGGGCTGCACCCAAGATGAACCAAAATGGCCCCAAAATGCCCGGCCGGGCACGGGGTCTCTCCCTGGGATCAGCTCTGCTCCATTTGCACCTTGCAGTTCATTGTCCCATCCCAGCTTTAGCCCCTGCAGTCCCACCCTGCTTGTTTTTCTCTCTGCAGCCCACGGGGTTTGTGCTCCTGGCCTGAGATTTGGGTCATTTGTCCTTGGTGCCCAGCTGGAGCAGGAATTGTTTTGTCTCCCTGCTCTGTGCACAGAGCTTACTCATCATATGAAGCCCAGACCCACAGACTAAAGCAGCACAGAGTCTGAAAAATATAAAAGCTAAACCTGAGGTATCCCCTCCAACCTGGCCTTGGCCACTTCCAGTGATCCAAGGGCAGCCACAGCTTCTCCAGGCATCCTGCTCTTTCAGTTGTAGAATACTGGAATGGTTTGGGTTGGATCTTAAAGACCATCCAGTTCCTGCCCTGCCATGGGCAGGGACAACTTTCACTTCCCCAGGCTGCTCAGTGCTGCTGTGCAAACCTGGCAGCCAAGACCTGGCATTTTTGAGACACAGATGGGCAGCATGAGCCTGCCAGCAGGAGCAACACACAGGAACAGCTTTAGGAGGAGAAAACGGTGTGCAAAGAACATTGTCTATTTAACTCTCCTATTTTTAATTGAACTCTCAAATTTTCAACATTTCATAGCAGTGGGTCCTGTCTGTGCCCTCACCTCCAGAAGCAAAGAGCTGCTTTTACAGTCTCCCTGGCCTGAACAAACCACAGTGCTGTTGAAAAGACTTTCCATGAGGAGTCACACAAATTAACTTGTTGGGAGAAACAACAATGGGCTGGTTGCTCAGCTGGAATAAGCCATGCACTGAAATCTCCTGGGATTAGGCAGAGCACAGGATCCAAACTGTCCAGTGATAAATATTCAGCTCTTTCCTCCTTCGAGCTGCCTGTTGCCCTGCTAGCAGCCAGAGATATTCATGGAGGGAGGGGAAATGCAGCAAACACCCCCCTAAGGCTTTTCTGCACTGACCAGGTATGCACTGACCAGGTACACAGTCACACCCCAAAGCCAGGGGACAGTGGTCCCCAGGGCCATGCCAGGGCCTGGCAGTCCCCACAACCTCATCACATCACCCCCAGCTCCCTGACAAGGCAGCTCCTGCATTTCTCCATCCAGCACATGGGATGATGGTGCTTTCTCACAGGAGATTCCCAGGCAGAGCTAATCCATGTTTTTAAGGTACCCATGGACTCCTCCTGCAAGTGCAAAAGTCTCAATGCCAAATAAAACCAAGCTCATTCCTCAACCTTTCCCTGTCCTGGTGTTACTGTCCTTGTCACAATGACCTCAATAAATATCTTTTCCCACTGATTTTGCAGGTGTTTTTATTTCTTTTGCCAGCACCACTGCATTTTTACTGATCTTTCAGAGCACTTCGTATCTGTGTATTCCTTGGGATTTTTCACATTACTTAATTCCTTGCCTTTTTTTTGGGGGGGAGGGGGGTGGGAAAGAAAGAAGGAAAATTGACAGGGGTGAGGAATGATGCTCTGCTGACTCCACAAGACACAAGAGATACCTCACTCATCTCGAGGGTCAAATGTCCACGATGGCTTGATCAGATGTCAGCTTGCATTTATACCCTGGCCTCTGCTGGAGGTTGAATTACATTTCACATTTGACTCCCTTCTGGGGTCAAATGTCCCTCCTATTTGATGGAACAAGAGGAATTATTTTCCCCAAGCAGGCTGTGCTGGTGTGAGCTGTCAGTGCTCTCATTATGTTTAAGGCTCCTTTATTTCTGCATTTTGTCCTCAGCTGAGTCCAGCCCCTCTGGGATGACAAGAGCTGTAGCCATGGCACAAGGGAGATCAGGGGAAGGAAGAGGGCACCTGGCTTCCATATGTTTTGGATGGTGTTTTGGGGGGGTTTTACACGGGCTTTGTTGTGAGGTTTTGTTTCTCCTTCCCCTCAATCTGGCAGCTAGGCAGGGAATAATGAAGGAGATGCAGGAGGGCCCTGATCCTGGCTTTACCACACTCCTGCCACGAGAAACTGCAGAAACCCAGAAAGGTTTGGGTTGGAAGGGACCTTAAAGCCCATCTCATTTCACCCCCTGCCATGGCAGGGACACCTCCCACTGTCCCAGGTGCTCCCAGCCCTGTCCAGCCTGGCCTTGGGCACTGCCAGGGATCCAGGGGCAGCCCCAGCTGCCAGGACCCCAGCACCCTCACAGGGAGGGATTTCTCCCCAGTATCCCATCCATCCCTGCCCTCTGTCCATTTGAAGCCATTCCCTGTGTGCTGTCCCTCCATCCCTTGTCCCCAGTCCCTCTCCAGGTCTCCTGGAGCCCCTTTAGCCTGGAAGGGCTCTGAGCTCTCCCTGGAGCCTCCTCCCCTGGGCTGAACAGAACTTCCTTAGGATCAAAAACCAGACAAGAGGCTGAGACAGAGCTGCTGTCAGGGAGCTGCAGGATCACCATGGAGGAAAACCCCAAGCCACCAGGCTCATCTGCTGCAGTGGGATGGCTCCAGCCCTGAGCCTGTAAAATTTGCCTTTGTCTTGAAGGAACCCAAGGGCTGCTGGATGTCCCACATGGGCTGTAAAGGAATCTGGAGGCTCAGCAGCCTCTGAGGTGAGGTTGTGAAACCCCCCTCCTGCTGTTTAATGTACTCCTTCAGGTTACAACAGGTTTAGCAAACAATAAAAACCATCTGGAAGCCCCATTTAAATAACAGAGTCGTGTCATTAGTGCTGAAGTCATGGCTGGGGCTGTAAAACCAGTCAACAAATGCTGATGTGCAGGTAAATAAAGGAGATGGTGCACTGAGGAGGCTGAGGAGGAAGCTGCTCATCATCCTCCCTGGCCAAAGCTCATGCTGGGTGTGAACCACATCCCTGCAGGGCACGAGCTGGGATCCTCACCTTCCCTCCCAGCTGCACTCCTGCCACCCCAGATGAGGTTATGGGGGTCACTGCAGCCTCCCACAGAGCCCAGGTGCCCCCTGCACCCCTCTGACTGCCCCACACCAGCCCAGGGAGGGAACTGGGGGTGCCAGACAAGGCAAACACCCCCATTCATTGTCCATGCTCCTCTCTGCAGTGCTTTTGCTGGTGGAGGAAGAGCAGCACAGCCCCTGTGCACGAGGCCATCCCTGCAGCAGGGCTTCCTGCCCTCCTCTGCCCAAGCAAAGGACTTTCCTCCCTCTCCACCCTACTCCAAAATGGGAAATTGCAAGTAAAGAGAGAGCAAGTGAAGAGTGAACTCCTCTTGCCCAGGTTACAGGGATCTAAGCTGGTTTGGTTGATCCTTCTCCAGCATCAAACTCAGGACATGACTCCTCTCCTTGCTTTCCTTTGGGAGCCAACCCTTCTCCCTGAGGGGCAGCAAACCATTCCCAGCCCCACAGCATCCCTGCTGACCTCCCCCTCAGGCCCACCTGGAGGGAAAAGGGATGAGAGAGGTGCAGGAAACACCAATGGCTGATGCTGGCCATGGCTCTGCCCAAATCCAGCCTGCTGCTGCAGGCACAGGGTGGCCAGGGACTGTGGCTGCTCCCTGTGCCAGCACTGCCAGCCCTTCCCAGGGAAATGCTGGCTGCTGTTTGAACACTTTTGAGAGTGTATGAGCACACCTTCACCCCAGTTACTGGAATGGGATATGCTAACCTAGCATGGAGATGGGATTTTTTCAGTGAAATAAGGAATGAATCACTCCAATTCAAAGAAATAATTCAAGTGTGTGAACCCACAGATGGATGCACCCTGCAACAAAGATCACCCAAAAGAAGCTGTTGCTCAAATTCCTACTAGACCATGAATCTGATCTAAAAAGCCAACTTCCATCCTTGGGAGGTTTTAGAGGCAAAATATCTCCTGTGATCATCCACATGAGGCTCTGCACAGCTGGGGCACAGGGCTGCCCCTGGATGGGGCACTCAGGGATCCCCCCATTCTTTCCCATATTTACTCACCCCCTGGCAATTCCTGGCTCTAAGGATCAACCCCACACCGTTGTTGGTTGAACACATATTTGTTTCTGCTGAATCACCCAGCAGCACAAAGTTTGCTGTTCCTTCCCCACCCTGGAATTCCTCCTCATGCAAGGACAGCCACCATGGGGACAGCTGCCAGTGCCAGCTGCCAGAGCAGGAACACCTCTCCTGAGCCACGAGCCAAAGCACTGCCCTGCTTCAGGGAGGCAGGATTCATCCCATTCCCAGTGTAATGTGGATAGAGTTTAAGCCCTGCTGCCATTGGAGCACCACATTGATGTCCCAAACCCCAGGCACTCTGTGGGGCTGGGTCTGTGGTCAACAAAACAGCCCAACACAACCAAAGGTGGGGTGCTGGGATGTGTCAGCAAGGAGCTGCCTCCTCCCCTCTCCAGGCTGCATGTGATGAGATGCTTGGTGCAGCACCTCTAACCATGCCAGGCCACCCCTGAGGGGTGCACAGGGGGCCAGAAAAGCATGTGCTGAAGTCCTCCTGTCCCAGCAGGACCTATATATGGACTTAACTTTACAGAGTCCCAGAACTGGGTTGGAAGATCACCCTAAAGATCATGTTCCAGCCCATACACAGGTTTAGGACCCCACTCCATGTTTTTTCCATGTGTACCCAAGCCCAGAGAAGGCTCAGGCACCTGCAAGACATGAACACTTCTATTCTGGTTTCTAGCTCCAAAACAGGAACCTTTGGATTCCTTTTTCTCCTCTGTTAATCTATTTAACCACAGGAAATACTCCACGTGAGGGAAGGAGACACCTGAACTGCACACAATACTTGGAAACTTCACTGTGTACAGAAACACCAAATGCACCTTCATATGGAGTGAGGGATGCTGAGGCAAAGCTTTGCAGCAAAACTTTTCAGCAAAGCTTTTCAGCAGAGCTTTTCAGCAGAGCCAGGCAGCAGCACCAGGATGGAAATGCATCCCAACCCCTCCACCAAGCGCTGCATCTGCTGCTCCTGGGCAGCAGCTGGGCTCTGACCTCCTCCATGGACACTCGTGGTGTCCCAGGAGGGCAGAGTCACAGAGACCTCCTAGAATTTGTGTTTTTAGTCCCCTAAAAATCTCACCCCAGCAGAACAACTCTTACCTGATTGGCCGATAGAAACTCCTGGGCGTTGTCGTTCATCCCCATGTACATGTTCTCCCCATCAAACTAGAAAGGCAAAAGAAAGAGTTAATAAAATGCCATCTGCACACCATGCTAGTGTGCATCCCAAATACCTTCCTGGCTCTTCACATCAAGAGCCAGAATTCCCAGAGGAAAACCCTGAGCTGCTGTTTGAACACTTTTGAGAGTGTATGAGCACACCTTCACCCCAGTTACTGCAATGGGATATGCTAACCTAGCATGGAGATGGGATTTTTTCAGTGAAATAAGGAATGAATCACTTCATTTCAAAGAAATAATTCAAATGTGTGAACCCACAGATGGATGCACCCTGCAGCAAAGATCACCCAAAAGAAGCTGTTGCTCAAATTCCTACTAGACCATCAATCTATAAAAAGCCAACTTCCATCAATGGAAATATCCAGACTTGGGCAGGTCCCATTCAATCCTCTTACAGACCTCA
This sequence comes from Fringilla coelebs, assembly GCF_963513975.1. NCBI lineage: Eukaryota > Metazoa > Chordata > Aves > Passeriformes > Fringillidae > Fringilla > Fringilla coelebs. The sequence goes on along the minus strand of NC_140044.1, from coordinate 12,314,319 downwards.
ACACCAAAGCAAAGCTCCTGCAGCAATGCAGAATCACTCTGCAGCTGTGGAAGAGATTTTACAGTGACTTCTGTGAGCCAGAGAGAAGTTTGATAAGAGGATCCATGTTTACCCCTGAAAAAATTTTCTATCAAGAATTTTCTACCAAGAGACCAAGAAAGAAAGAAGGATAAATAAGAGAAACCTGCACCTGCCTGTTCCAATGAGCTCTTTGTTTGTCTCTTGTGACCAATGAGTAAAGTTATGAGTTTTGTAAGGATGTATAAAAAGCAGGCATGCTAGAATAAAACCAGGATTGAAGCCTTCTGAAAATGAAGTGTTGCTTTGGATTGTGACCATCTCAACTAAACATGGAGCATTCAGGGTGTCTCTGTGCACAGCCTGACACATCCATCCCCTCTTCTCCTGTTTTTGCTGCTCTGGGCAGCCCAAGCCCAGCCCACCCTCCTGTGTCCCCCAGCTCCAGCACACACCCGATTCCCAGCTGCTAATCCACTTATCAGGCCACAAAACCCCCATGGAGAACTACAACTCTTCTCACTAATTAGCTGCAACGGGAGCTTTTCACTCACTCAGATTCCAAAGGAAGGAAAAAAAGCCCTCCAGGATTGTCTCTGCCTCCAAGTACAGCTGGGGCAGGCCTCAAGGCTGAGTTCACAAATTAATTATGGCAATAAAAACGGGCTGAGCCATAAAACACTCCTGAGACGAGGGTGGAGGTACCAGCTGTGAGTGACACCCTGCACTTAACAAGGGGAAGAGCCAAGCCTCCTGCCCTTACCAGCAGGATGATGAATTGGAGATTGTTCACCCCTCACCTGTCCTCCTGCTCTCTGATATGAAGCTGATTCCAGTTATGCCTTAACAGAAATTGGCCATATTAAGAGCAATAAAAGTGAAATCTAAATAAAACCAGGTGAAGATTTTCAGCCTAGACCATTAATTATGCTTCCATTTCTCAGAGTGCTGCAGGATTAGCTATTAAAGGCAGCAGAGTTAGTAAAGCCAAGTGGGGGTAACACGGCTCTGCTTGGCCTCAGACACCCTCTAATTGCCAAACTGTCCTCTGGCACAGCAAACCAATTAAAAGCTGTAAAATTGGAGCAGGTATTGTGGCATTCATTAAGCAATAGCTGCAGCAGGTGGGAGAGGATTCCTGTGCTGGGTTCTGTGAGATCCACCAGTGAGGCTGTGGGATGCACTGAGCACTGGGACCAACAACTTCCTCAGAAGGCAGCTGGGTGGAAGTGGAAATCCACTTGAACCTGGATTTCCCTCCACCTGGCAGGTGATCACTGGCACAGCCAGCTCCTGGCAGCTGGAGCTTCCAGGAACAGGGATCCAAATCCCCTAAATCCCCTCTGGCCCCACCTCAGTGCCCTCTGACAGCCCCACCAACCCCAGCACACACACCTGGCCTGGCAGCAGAGGTGCCAGAGGTTGGTGGAGAACCACAGAATCTCCAGGGCTGGAAAAGCCCTCCAGGATCACTGAGTCCAACATTCTCCCAGCACTGCCAAGGCCACCTCTCAGTGATGTCCCCAAGTGCCACATCACCTCTCATGGATCCCTCCAGGGATGGTGACTTCAGCACTGCCCTGGGCTACCTGTTCCAGCACCTGGCCACGGTTCCAGTGAAGAAATGTTCCCTAATGTCCCATCTAAACCTGCCCTGGTGCACTTGAGGCTGATTCCTCTCATTCTACCACTTGTTTCCCACGAGAAGACACCAACCCACACCTGGCCACCACCTTTTTCTCCAGGAAATAAAAATTACCTTGAAAGTTACATCCAGCAAACCAAAAATATCCTTCAGAGCAGGACAAACCCTCCCCTGTCTCCACATCCTTCTGTTTGTCAGAATGTATTTTTTTATGGCTTTCTACTGTTCCCCTAACTCCATTCCACAATTCCTTCTGCCCTTGATGCCTTCATAACAACTGTAATGAATCCTGCCTTCAAAATTACTGTTTCTCTGATTTCCAGGCTGAGCAGCGAGCCTGAAAATCAAGACTCAAAATGCAATGGAAATTTTGGAATTTCCCCACTGCTGATTGGATTTTTTTTCCCTCTCCTCCAGGCTGTGAAGGTGCAAACAAATTTATTAGAATTTCTCCCATCAGGATATTTTTTCAATTAGATGTTTGCCAGTTATGCAGCAGCCAGGTAGAGCAGATAAGTAATGTTCTCTCCCTCTTCTCATTATTGTTTTGCTATAGAATGCACTTCAAAACAATCAACCCCATCACACAGGTAGATTTATGATAGAAACAGGAATTTTAATATTTCCCCTTGGTTATAAATGCCTCCTCCCTTTTTTCCTTCACTCCATCTCCTGTTCAAACCTGGACAGAGCCATTCATCACCCCCCTTACCCCAAAACCCAGCCTGCACTGAATGATGTGGCAGGGATCATTTTCAAGTCCTAATTCAAAAGTAACATCCTCTTGTGCAGCTGTCTTAATCACTTTATCACTTTTGCTGGGCTGCAATTAGTTAATTGTATTATTCTTTGGTTAATAGGAGCAAGCCTATTAAACAATTCAGTGGCTGTGGCTGATTCTCTCCTGCATGGAATGAGCACGAAGCCAGGGAGGGAAGGGGAAAGAAAAGAGGGAAATAAAAAGGGAAGGGGAAGAAAAAGGGGGAAGCTGCAGCTGGAACTGCTCTATCAGCCCATACACGGAGCTCAATTCAGATGTTGTTGTCCAAAGCACTTTTAAAATCTTTATTGCTTTTCTAGACTCACTTTGGTTTGTTATTTTTGCTCCATAGCATTATTTTCAAACCTGTAAATGTGCCCAGAGGTCACATGGGTCTCCTGTTAGCCAGATGAATATGAAAAGGAAAAACAAATGCAGGCAGCAGGCTGGGACAGACCCCAAAGTGCAGCAGCTGTGGGATCTCCAGCTCTGTGCAAACAGGGAGAACAAATGTTTGCTAACTGGGAAGGGCCCAGTGGAAAGAAACACAACCTCCTGCCAAGATTCCAAGAAGGTGTTACTTTTTCCTGGATGGCACTGCCAGCTTGTACAATTTTATTATGAATCTCATCACATCCTTATAATTTTGTGGGAGCCACAAACTGAGATGGAAACTTCAGCTTTGTAAAAATGTGGAATCACAGATGGGTTTGGGTTGGAAGGGACCTTAAAGATCATCCAGTTCAACTCCCCTGACATGGGCAGGGCCACCTTCCACTCCACCACAATATCTGGGCAAAACTCATAGCAGCAATGCCTTCTGTGATACCTGCAAGATCTTAAAAGCCTTCCCAACTTTTTATTTAATTTTATTTTATGTGTGTGGGTTCGGTGGTTTTTTTGGTTTAGGTTTTTTTCTTGGAGGATTCTTACCTGAATTTTGACACTCATTTTTGGCAATACTAGACCAGAGCACCTTAACTGCAAGTCAACTGATGTTCTAGAGCTTGAAAATGTGACCTGTTAATACAAATCCAGCAGTAATTAAGAGCCATCACCACCAAGGAGCTACTGAATGACCAGTTAAGAACAAATTAGATGCCTCCAGTGGTTCCTGCTGCTCAGAGCTATAAACATTTGCCTCTGGTTTGCCCCCCTGTGCCAGGACACAGGAGATGGGCAGGGGGTTCCCTCTCATGACAACCTCATTTCCAAACTGGATGCACTGAGAATGTCACATTTCACTGTAAATTCTTGGAATGCATCTGGGTTTGTTTCCAGGCAAGCGACAGCTCAGCTACCACCAGCACCAAGACAGAGTGACCTGATGACCTAGAGCAGAGGCTGGACACAGCTAAAGAATAAAGCAGGGATTTATCAAAAGGGTTTTCTCCATGGATCCACCTTGGGCAGCACCAGAGCCCAGCCAGGGCTGCACCCAAGATGAACCAAAATGGCCCCAAAATGCCCGGCCGGGCACGGGGTCTCTCCCTGGGATCAGCTCTGCTCCATTTGCACCTTGCAGTTCATTGTCCCATCCCAGCTTCAGCCCCTGCAGTCCCACCCTGCTTGTTTTTCTCTCTGCAGCCCACGGGGTTTGTGCTCCTGGCCTGAGATTTGGGTCATTTGTCCTTGGTGCCCAGCTGGAGCAGGAATTGTTTTGTCTCCCTGCTCTGTGCACAGAGCTCACCATCCTCTCATATGAAGCCCAGACCCACACACTGAAGCAGCACAGAATCTGAAAATATAAAAGCTCAAACCTGAGACATCAGACCCAAAGTCATGTCATGCAAGGAATCCCTTTAGGTTTTTATTGAGTAAAAGTTAACCCAAGAAAACTTGTGTAACACAAGGTAATTAATTTGTATTTAATTCTCCTCATTAAAAAATAATAATTAAAAAAACCCAAATTGCAGCCCATGTGTTGCTGGGCTTCACTCAGCTGCTTCCAATGGCAGCATTGGAATGCACCGTTCCCATCATGGGGAATGGGCAATGCAATGGCACCATTCCCATCATGGGAAACATAACTCTTCTTTAGAAAGTGTTACAGGAATAGTTTTATCCACAATTCATTTTTATCAGCATTATTTAAGTGGCACATCCTGCTGTAAGCACACTTTGGCCATGGTGTTTCCCAGCCCTGCATCCCCACCATGCTGCTCCTACACACCAGGCTCAGCCCTCTGAGGGATCCACACCCAAGGATGCTGGCCCTGGTGAGGAGCTGTGGAAGAGGTTTTACAGAGACCACTGTGAGCCAGAGAGAAGTCTGATAGGAGGATCCATGTTTACCCCTGAAAAAAGTTTTTACCAAGGTTGTTTCATAGAGACCATGAAATTTTTACCAAGAATTTTTTACCAAGGTCATTAATAGAGACCAAGAAAGAAAGAAGGATAAATAAGAGAAACCTGCAACTGCCTGTTCCAATGAGCTCTTTGTTTGACTTTCCTGACCAATGGGCAAAGTGTCAGCTTAGGAGTTCTGTAAGAATGTCTAAAAAGCATGAATGCCATAATAAAACCAGGTTTGAAGCCTTCTGAAAATGGAGTGTTGCTTTGGATTGTGACCATCTCAACTACGACAAGGATGCTCTCTGTACACATCTCTGGGATGTGAAATCCTCACCTCACCCCTGCTCCACGGCTGAGCTGCCACTGCAAATTCCTGCAGGAGTAATTCAGCATCCCACCTCTTCAGGGAACACACAGGGCTGAGGTTAGCTTAATCCCTTTAACTGCAGTTCCCCCATTAAGGTCTTTACACAACCTCTGGCCCGGAGTGATCTACTTAGCATTATTTATTTGTGTGCTGAAATGCTTGGGTAGCCCCGGGGTTGATGCTGTCAGGGAGGGTCAGGAGTTCAGCAGGAGATTTACACTCCCCCAGGAGTGCCCTGCAGGGGCAGTCATCGCGTCCATCCCCGGTTTGTTTGGGGACAAATGGCATTAGCAGGGAGCACGACCCCACAGCAGGTGTCAGAGGGACAACACAAACCCAGCATCCACAGCAGCCACCGGGGTTTCCTGCAAACACTGAATATTCTCACCCATTATCCCAGGGGAAATTCAGCTTGATGCAACTGGAATCTTGAGGCTTAAAGCCTTACAGTCAAAAGTGGTTTGTTTGGTTGGTTTGTTTGTTTTAAGAACAGTTTACAAGTAGGATAAAAACCTGGTAGGAGTTTTTTTTACTCAATAGACCAGGAGGAGGAAACCTGCAGAGCTGGTGGGGCCAAGGTATGGTAGAGGCTGTCAAGAAACTACAGCCAGGTGGGGAAGAAAGGAATGACCTGCACCAGCCTGATGGACACTAATGGAGTGAGTATTCAGAAATTCCTGAACTGGAGCACCTCCCTTGGAAAGACCCATCTGAGAAGCTCTCACACTGGGATGGCCAGAAGGAAAACACAAAACCAACCAAGGAAATCCTAAGGAACTCCCATGACCCACCTGCTCTAAAACAATGTCAGGGAATTTTGGGACCATCATGACAACACAGACCTTGAGGGGCTGGAGCATGTCCAGGGAAGGGAATGGAATGTGGGGAAGGGGCTGGAGCACCAGGAGGGGCTGAGGGAGCTGGGAAGGGGCTCAGCCTGGAGAAAAGGAGGCTCAGGGGGAACCTTGTGGCTCTGCACAACTCCTGACAGGAGGGGACAGCCAGGTGAGGGTTGGGCTCTGCTCCAGGGAACAGGGACAGGAGGAGAGGGAACAGCCTCAGGGTGTGGCACATCAGTTTTAGATTGGAGATTAGGCAAAGTTTCTTCACTGAAAAGGTTGCCCAGTTGTGCCACAGCTGCCCAGGGCATGGTGGAGCCACAATCCCTGGAGGGATTTAAAAGATGTGGATGTGACTCTTGGGGACATGGGTTAGAGGTGGCCTTGGCAGTGCTGGGTCAGTGGTTGGGCCCAACAATCCCAGAGTTCTTTCCCAACCAGAATGATTCAGGGATTTGAAATGTCTGACCTTCTGTCTCTGTGCCCAAACAAACAGGAGGGGGAAGGGGAAGGTTCCAAACCAGCATGTCCAACTCCCTCAGTGTGAACCCATCACACTCCAACACTCCCCAAGGTGACCCAGAGGGAGCCAAGACAAGGGACCTTGCACCTCACAGCCCACTTAGAGCTTGCTGAAGCCCCTAGGAAAGATGCACTGATCTCTCTGGTTGAGCTTCTCACAAGGCTCCTCAAAAACCTCAAAAACCCCAAAACCCAACATGTCATGGGACCCAGGGGAAGGTTCTTTCACTCACAGCAAGACACTCAGGAGGTTTTAGCAAACAGAAGATCATGGTCCATGATCCATCTGCACTAAAATCTCTCCAGCTCATCATATAACTGATCTGGAAGGGCTCAGTTTATTAATGAGACAGAAATTATTCAGGCCAGCCAAAACTAAAAGCAGCTTTGAATAGCTCTGCATTAGGACTCTCACTGCACTAAGTGGCACTGAGGAAATGGAAGATTAAATTTAATGTCAATAAATGCAAAGTAATGCACTGAAGAAAAGCAATCCAAACGACAGACATGACAGTGAGCCTTAAAATTGATGCTGCTGTCCAGAAAATAAACTTTTCTAGAGAGTTCACTTCCAATTTTTTTCCAGTCCCCAGCAGCTGCCAAAGATGCCATTCAGGTTCTGGAAGCAATCAGGAGAAGAGCAAAGAGGGAAAGACCAAGTGTTATTTTACCATCTGTACTGTTAGAAGGAGAGAGGGCTGCTGCAAGGAGGATCCAAGGTGTGGAATGGCACGTGTGGATGAGGAGAAAGGGGTGATGAAGGGATAGAAGGGTGTTAGATGGACTCAGTGAAGATGTACGTGAAAAAATGAAATGAAAGCAGGGTTCTAACAGCCTAAAATCAAGGAGACAGACACTGAAATTATCAGCAAGCGAAATTAAACCCTCCCAGAGAAGTTCTTCATACTGGACCCAAAACCAAAACCAAAAGCCTGACCTGTGGGCTCCTGGAAGTGCTGTGGGCAGATATAATCTCGTTTTTTAGCATGTGGGTGGTCAAATATCATTGTGGGACCTCCAGCCCTGGAGATCCTCAGAGCTCAGCTGAACCAGGCACTGCACAACCCCACGTGGGTGGCTCAGGACACACAGATGTCCCTCAGGACTGGCAATATTTGGTGTTTGGGGGCTTCTGTGATATGTGACCATGTGATAAGTACACAGACTTCCACCCCAAAAGCATCTCCAGCATCCCCCTTTTATTCTCCTGCAATGCCACCACAATTCGAGTGACAGCATTCATTTATCTGAGAGACTGGCTGGCTTTCTGTCAACACTGCACACAATATTATTGTTATTACATTATTTGAGGGGGGATGAGGCCTTAAACTCATTTACCTGGATCTTTCAGAGCCTGCAGAGGAGTTCAAGCTCTTCACATACACACACAAAAAACCCCGTCCACTGAAAGCTACAGGGAGCAGCAGAATTTAGTCTCAAGACTGACATGGAAATAGATTAATTTTTTTTTTCCCATTTCATATTCTAATTACAATTCTTCTCCCCCTACTATTTTCTGTTCTCATTACAGTCTTAAAATTGCTCTGCAAATTCTGTACCTTATTCTGCTCTTCCTACCATCTTTGTCATGGAAATGAGAAACAGAATGTATAAGCACGAAAATATTGCAGAGATCAAAATTCTGCTTAACCCTTTGTCGTGAGACTCCAAAAAGAAGTGAAAGCAGCACAGAGCAGCCAATCCTCCATCCATCCATCCATCCATCCATCCATCCATCCATCCATCCATCCAGCCTCCTCTTCTTCTCCCAGCTGCACTGAGGAGAAGGATGCTCAGAGAAAGGTGATTAATTTAAAGGCCAAAGTCACTCACGGTTACACCTCGCGGTGCGTGGAGGAGGGGTTGGGGTTTCAGCTGAGCAGGTTTTGCTCCTGAGGGCAGATGTTGATCTAATACATTCTGACTGTGTTCAGATGATTGTGTTTAGCTTTTAGCCTGGTGTAATAATGCTGCTGGGGAGAGCTGGTGCGTTGAGCTGCCCTGGCGCACGGAGTGCTCAGCGCATCTCCATCCTTTTCCGTGGCACTGAGAGCTCACCAGAGCTGCAGCCAAAACCCAAATCCTGTCAGATTTCTCTCCAGATCTGGGCATGGATGCTGAAATCAGGCTGCAGGGAGGTGGGCAGCACCACTGCTCTCAGCCAGGAGGTCCCCAGCCCGCTGCTGACCAGCTCAGTGCTGTTTGTTTTGCAGCGCTGCCGCTGCAAGGCTCTGGCATGTACATCACTTCCTTCTCAAAACCAAACAAAAACCTCATCTGGAGCTGCTCATCACAGGTGCTCAAGGAGTCGATCTGCAAAAAAATATAAATGCCAGGAGGCTCTGGCTGAGCACCCATCAGCAGCTGAGTGAGAGGGAGAGCTGAGGAACCTGGAGGAGGGCACAGGGATGCAGCACCATCCTGGCACTGGCCTGGTGTGTGCTCAATAAATACAATAAGTGCTAACGAGCAACAACTGCACTGCCCGCCCCTCCAGCAACCCTTGTAATACACAGGAAACCAAGAGAGACAGAAAACACGCCAAGATCTAAAAGAAGCCACGGAGACTCTGTGCTAGAACAGTCAAAGGCACTGAGAAACAATGTTTTCTGCAAGATAAAACCTCGGGGCTGGGATAAAAATAGAGCTGGTACCTGCGTGCCTGGGAAGCAGCCACCAGCCTGGCTCTGCTCTGGGAGTCATTTATGGAGGTGCTGGTTTGCACAGCAGAACAACAGCCAGAGGAGCCACTGGAGAGAGGCCCCTGGAACAGCCCAGCAGGCAAGGCAGCAGCTGGGAACGAAGAATCCTTACGCAGGGAAGCTTTCCCACACTCTAATTTGGTTCCCTTTGCCCAGGGAGCACGCAGCACAGGCAGTGATGCTCAGCCACACACCTGAGGTGAATTCCTGGATGGAATCAAAGCCATTCCCTGGGGAGTGAGGCAGCAGCAGCAGCAGCAGGGGCTGGGTGGCGCTGGGTTTGACGCACACGGAGCAGGAACGGGTTTGGAAATCTCTATTTGTCTTTTCTTGACTGCACGGTGAGTAAATGATGATGTGAGGAACAGAGCTGTCAGAGGAGTGAGGAGGGGATGCCTCAGTGCTGGGCACTTTTGAAAGACCATGGTTTTTGTTTCCAATACCAATGCCTTGCTGACAGCTGCACAGGTAAACAGCCTGGATCCCAAGGACCTCCTAACTCACTCCAATAATTCCTAAAATCACATGTGCTACTCAGTTGATATTCACAAAGGAAATCAGGAGCTTTAATTCACCCCACAGCCCCTGCCCTTTCAGCACAGATTAAATATTACAAGGGAATTCTTTACTCAGAGGATGGTGAAGCCCTGGCACAGGGTGCCCAGAGCAGCTGGGGCTGCCCCTGGATCCCTGGAAGTGTCCAAGGCCAGGTTGGAGCAACCTGGGACAGTGGAAGGTGTCCCTCTCCATGGCAGGGAGTGGAATGAGATGAGCTTTCAGGTCCCCTCCAACTCAAACCTCTTTCCAAGCAAAAGGACATTTCTGCCCCCCCAAAATTCAAGATCTATTTTCTTCTCTTGCAAAGCATAAGGGAAACAAATAATTGATTTTTCAAGACCATGGGGAACATTATGCAAAAACAGCTAGTTGGGAGGGAAAAAAAAAATTCAGAGATCTTCCATGCCAGTCATTTAGAAAATAGTTTCCAAGTCACAGATATTTGGCACCAGCAAAAACCTGCTTTCTGTGATTCTGCACTCCACTTCGTATGCAAATATACTCTTGCAGTGGTACTTAGAATGACTTAGGGGAAAAAAAAAGAAAAAAAGGGCTGACAAAGTACAATCCATTTCACAATGTCTGGACATATTCTGGACTCAAAAATAATAAAACTAATGAAAAGGGAGGCCTTTAAAGGCTAAATAAAACCCAGGCCTAAAACAAGGATGATAGGAAGGTGGTTTCTGAAATTGCAAGGTCAGGTTGGACAGGGCAAGCTGCTCCAGAGGAACCACATGTTTGCATTCCCTGGGAAGGGCAGAACCCTGGGAAGGGTGATGGAATGGTGTGGCCAGCAGGAGCAGGGCAGGGATTCTTCCCCTGTGCTGGGCTCTGCTCGGGCAGCACCTCGAGTGCTGTGCCCAGTTCTGCTGGCTCCCAGTTTAGGAGGGGTGGAGGGTGCCCAGAGAAGGGCAACAAGGCTGGGGAGGGGTCTGGAGCACAAACCCTGTGAGGAGCTGGGGTTGTTTATCCTGGAGAAGAGGAGGCTCAGGGGAGACCTCATCCCTCTCCACAGCTCCCTGACAGGAGGGTGCAGCCAGGGGGATCGGTCTCTTCTCCCAGGGAACAGCAACAGGACAGGAGGACACAGCCTTAAGCTGCACCAGGGGAGGTCTAGGCTGGACATCAGGAAAAAATGCTTCCCTGAAAGAGTGATTGGGCACTGGAATCGTGTGCCCAGGGAGGTGATGGAGTGTGTTTAAAAAATGCCTGGATGTGGCACTCAGTGCCACAGTTTGGATGCTTTTTTGGGACTACCTAAAAACAGGTCTCAGACAAAGTTACAGGAATAAAAAGCAGTTCTATTTATTGAAGGGCCTTCAGGTACATTTTGGACAGACAGAGCCCCCCAGGTACACCCATAAAATGGACCACAGGTCACAGGTTTCACACTTTTATAAGTTTGGTCCATTTGCATATTGGGGGTTAATCCTGCAATTACAGCCTCAGGTAATGAAGTCATTTACCCCAGGTTTGCTCCCCCCAAGTCACTTTTGTTCCCATCTCTGGGCCCTGAGGCAGTGAGGTGTCCTTGATAGCCAGGCCTGGAGAGGAATTGTTGTGTCTGCCCAAAATGGGAAAGCAGCAGCTCCCACTGTGTGTGGGGTTTAGAGCTGTGCACTAAAGAACTGCAGGGCTACAAATACATGGAAAATAGAAAAGCTCAAATCCTGAGGCATCAGTTTAGTTGATGAGACGGTCTTAGGTCATAAGCTGGACTTGAGGATCTCAAAGATCTTTTCCAAGCTGGTTCATTCTGTGATCCTGTGGAGCAGGTCAGGGCTGGGCAGGTGCAGACCTGGGGATGCTCAGGCTCCCACCTCTGCTGGCAAGGCTGAGCTGGAGCTGCACCAGCCCAGCTGCAAACACAGCCCCAGGGCTGGAGCTTCACACCCTGCAGGGACCCAAGGCAGGCAGGGGCAGGCTTTGACAGCAGCTCAGGCTCAGCAGGGTTGGTTTCCCACGGGCCATACCAGCACATCTGAAAGGTGCCTCCCCAGGCAGCACCACCACATCCTCGTGGCCCTGTTCCACCAAGTGCTGAGCTAGGCTGGTCACACAAAGCTGCTGAGCTGTGCTTCCAGGGGCTCTGCACGTCACAGCCCCAGCACCCCACTGCCCTGGCCTTGGGCCACCTCTCACACCTACATCTTCATTCCCAACCTCAACTATTAAATATGGAAAAAAAACCCAACCAGCTCCCTCAAGCACTTCTAATTTCAGCTTCTCTTCCTTTTTTTGCCACCTCTCTGTTCACTTTATTCATCATTCCACCAGATTTTACTGCCCTCTAACATTTTCATTAGGGCTAAAGGTATTCTGTGCTTACTGCAGCCAAGGTGACCTCAGGTTCACTTGTTCAATATCTCCCTTAGTGCTGAAAACTGGCAACATCTTAAAAAGATAGTTAAAAACTCATTAAAATTAATGAAACTAACCAGAAAAAAGCACCTCTGATTATTATTATGCCCCTTCCTCACTGTAAATAATTGAATAAAGATATTATTATGACTATTATTATTACTATTATTAACCCTAACAAGAAGTTTAGAGCATGTTGATGAGAAATAGAAAAGAGCAGCTTTGCTTGACTAATTAATGACTTAAATAAAAATAAACAAAGGGAGTCTTCCTGATTTTAGCAAAGTCCTGCCTTTTTCCAAGCAGTTAAAAGCAAGACTGACAGCTTTATAGATAGGGAAATGGGCAGATAAGATAAACACACACAATACAAACTTGTCCAAAGCTTTAACAGTTTTTCTCTGCACCACTTCCAGCTCATTAAATTACAGTGTTACTATAGATTTGCAGCAAAATTATCTTTTATCTCGTCTTCTTTTAAAGCTATTTGGCATTTGCTGGTATTTTCTATTATAAATCTAATTGCAGATTCCAAACAGACAAGGGCTCATTAAGCCTTAATTATGCACATGTTGTTTTCAACAAACATTTTCATTTGGACTGCTGTGAGCTGTAATTGTTCTGAAGGCACTGCAGCCTCCCATTACCCACTTCCCTGGGATGGCAAAAGCTACTTTCAAGTAGGTCAGGGCTGGGCTGAAAAATCCATTTGGAACCTGTGGAGTTGTTTGGGTTGTGCTGCTCCTGTGGGAGGGTTGGCAGGGAGCTGGTGGGATGCCCAGGTGATGGCTCCCACCTGCAGCCAGCCCTGGGGTGGGTTAATCATGGATTCGTGGAATGTTTTGGCTTGGGAGGCCTTTAAATCATTTATTTCCAACAGCTCCACCTTGGGCAGGTGGAGGGAGCAGGGAGGAGCTCTGGGCATGAGGTGGGGTTTTGTTGGAATTGAGGACATCCCTCTGGCTGTCCAGGGGGCTCAGAGACCCTGGTACAGAGCCCAAGACATCTGTGACTTTGATTATGACCCATGGAGCAAGTTACCAACCTTAGATGAGGATCTGCAAGCCACGAAAGTCTAAGTAGAATAATAATTAGTTTGTCATGGGGTGAAAAAATAGATTTTTGGGGTTTTTAGAATGGGGGTTCAGGGGGCAAGATGGAGGAATCTGGGTGTGTCCAGCCTTTCTCCTTCTTCTTCTTGGCCTCCATTGGATTGGTTTAGAGTAGAAGCTCACTGTCTAACATAGGTGATGGGTATTGGGAAGTTATGGTAAATAGTGTACATGTAGTTTTTAGCATAAAAGGATAACACCAGTGCCTCTGTCTGACCTGCTGAACGGACCTCGGCAGGCCAGAGAAAGAATTTTATAGCTAAGAAACAATAAACAACCTTGAGAATGAGAACAGAAGAGTTCTGACTCCTTCTTTGACAGCCAGGCTGGGAAAAGAGACTTTCTGACTCACCTGGGGGTCACTGTGAGCAGCAGAAGCCCCCAGAGGGATTGGGATGGATGCCCACTCTTCATGGGCAGTGAGGCCAGAGGGGGTGGTGTGCCACAGCTTGCCTTTGGCTCCAGCTGGAAAACAGGACTTGTGCTTGGGAGCTCCTGCTGGCAGCAGCTGCCAGGGCACAGCTGGATCCCCATGGCTGGGAGAGATAAAAACATGAGAGATGTGGCATGGGACAGGGTGACATGTGCCACTGTGGCAGGTCCCAGGGTGGGCATGGTGGTACTCAGTGGAAGGCTGGATTTTATGACCTTGGAGGTCTTCTCCAACCTTAAAGTTCCATGATTTGGGCACCTCTGAGGCTGCTGCCAGCTCAGCCCAGCATCTGCCCACAGCTGGGCTCCAGCCTGATCCCAGCTCCTCAGCAGAGCCACAAGCACCACAGGACAAAAAGGTTTCAGCCCAGCCCAAAGCCAGTGAGAGTGGTGAGGAGCCCTCTGCACTCCCTGTTGAAGCCCTGCCTCTGTTATGTTCTGTTTGCACTCTGAAATAAGTGACCCACAACAAGAGCTGAGCTTTTCTTAGCAGCCCAGGCTTCCTCCTAGCAGCACAAAATCTGCCTTTGCTCACACTCAGGAGCTCCCAGAGCAGGAAGGAGCTTCAGGATGACAGCTTTGGGTGCTTCCAGCCCCAGCCACCCCTGTGGCTCCCAGGCTGGAGTGCCCAGGGCTCAAAGTGTGGCTCTGCCCCACCCCAAAGCTCCAGTGAGGAGCCATCACATGCAAACCTCACCAGCCTCCCCTGAACCTCTTCAGGGGAGAAAAAGCTCCTAGTAAACAATTTCCCATCTCATGAAGGATTAGGGCTCCAAAGGCAGGCTGGAGGTGCTGGGTGCTGCAGGACCCAGGAGTTTGGAAGGTTTTAGCACAGTGGGAATACAACCAGTGTTGCAACTTCTGCCCCGAATTCCTGCCAGCCAGGTAGCCAACATTCTATCTCAGGACAACAGAGGTGGCCAGAAAAGGTCTTGTTTCATTAAGAAATTAGGATCTCCCTTCTTCAGGTTTCTTTCTTTCTTCTCAGTGCAGGACATGACAAATCCTGTCCTGAAGACTCATGTTGTACTTTCAGAAGGAAAATGTGTCAGAGTAAGCACGAAAACTTATGGCCTTGCCTTTGAAACAGAGAAGTTTTCAAGCAATAATTTGACCTAGAAAGGTTTTTCTAGGTCATTTTGACTTGGCATGTATATGTCTGACCCACTAAATCTACCACAATAAAATTACAGAGTTCGTTCCAGCCTGTCGGTGTCAAATCATTGATAAATTCAGATGCACTGCTTACCCAAGTGCTATTCATATATTCACAGGGAAGGTCTTGCCAGGCTCCTTCTGGGGGGAAGGATTTGCCCTGTTCAACATTAGCTCACGCTGACAGAGGGAAAATGCAAAAGCTGCCCTGACAAGCTGAGCTGCCATCTCCCTCCCACAGCCCTCACCCTCAGATCACGGAGGATTTCTGGCTGTGCCACCCTTCCAGGGTTGGTGACACTCCCCAAAGTGCCTGCTGTGGGTTTGCCATGGGGAGGGGACACCAAGGCCTGGCTGTTGTCACCTGGCTGGGTGCACTAATCAGCACAGCCACCCTAAGGAGGAAGCATTAACCCCTGCTGAAATCCTTGTGCTCCAACACTCTGTGCCTGCCTGAGAAACCACAGAGGTGACACTGGAGCTGCCACCAGGATGGCCCTGAGGAGCCCAGCGTGGGCTTTACAAGGAAAGCAGCTCATGTTCAACCTGCCAGGGCACACAGAGAGGGGCTGTGCTCGGTGCTGCTGGCTGCCAGTCACAATTACCAACACCAAAGGGTTTTCTTAAATCCACTTTCTTAAATCCACTCTAATATTTATTAATTCTTATAAATAATCCAAGCAACGCCTGTTAAAGGAACGGTGGTGAGGAGTATTATGGGATATTGCTGCCCACCCAGTCCAATGTGTGGGCTGGGTTGTCAGAGCAGTCACCTGCCTGGCCTTCATCCCCTCTCCAGAGGAGGAAACATCACCTGAGGAGCCACAGGGGCCCCAGGGCCAGGTCCTTGCCTGCAGCCTTGCCCACCATGGGGCACTTCCCAGCAGCACACGTGAGGGATGCTGTGTGTGGACTGCCTGGGGCTGGTTTGCATCCATAGAGGCACAGTTTTATCCTTGGGCTGGATCCTGGCCCTGAGCACACCTGCAACCAAAGCTCAAAACAGGGGCTGCAAGCCTGAGGAGATGGGTGCCCAGCCCCACTGCCCGCCTCCCAGGAGGTCCACCCTGTTTGTGCCAGTGGGGTTAGCAACAGGGACTGCCCCATAACTGCTGGGTCCATGTTCCACTGCCCCATAACTGCTGGGTCCATGTTCCACTGCCCCATAACTGCTGGGTCCATGTTCCACTGCCCCATAACTGCTGTGCCCATGGCACTGCCCCCTGTCCCATAACTGCTGTGCCCATGGCACTGCCCCATAACTGCTGTGCCCATGGCACTGTCCCTGTCCCATAACTGCTGTGCCCATGGCACTGTCCCTGTCCCATAACTGCTGTGTCCATGTTCCACTGCCCCATAACTGCTGTGCCCATGGCACTGTCCCTGTCCCATAACTGCTGTGCCCATGGCACTGTCCCTGTCCCATAACTGCTGTGTCCATAGCACTGCCCCATAACTGCTGTGTCCATGGCACTGTCCCTGCCCCATAACTGCTGTGCCCATGGCACTGTCCCTGCCCCATAACTGCTGTGCCCATGGCCCCCTGTCCCATAACTGCTGTGTCCATGGCACTGTCCCTGCCCCATAACTGCTGTGTCCATGGCACTGTCCCTGCCCCATAACTGCTGTGCCCATGGCACTGTCCCTGTCCCATAAGTGTTGTGTCCATGGCACTGCCCCCTGTCCCATAACTGCTGTGCCCATGGCACTGTCCCTGTCCCATAACTGCTGTGTCCATGCCCCACTGTCCCATAATTGCTGTGCCCATGGCACTGCCCCACTTTGTCAGCTTTGACATCTCATGAGATTATTTTGATCCCCATGTTTCCAGAGAAAAGGACTCTCTGCTCATGTTTTCATCACGCCCAAGTCAGACACCTAAAAAAATCCCATTTACTAGCTAAGGATTAGTATCCCACACTTTCTCCAAAACCATTTAGTGGGGGAAAGTGATTTCCACCAATACTCTGCATCCTGATTCAGGAAGTCACAAGATTTCAGACCCTCCAGTGAATATGTTCCATTTTGTATTTCACCTGCACCTCTGTAAAGATAGCTTTTTCCCCCACTTCCAAAATTTTCCTAACTGTCAGGAGGAAGAATCCTCCTTGTTCTGACAGAGAGCAGCAGGAACGATACCAGTGCTGCATTTATGTGGTACAACAGCCCCAGACTCTGTTTTGGTTGAACTCCTTTACATCAATAAAGGTTTCCTTTATTCAAATTTGTATTATAGAGATTTAAACATCCTGGAGAGATGAAAACACTTAATTTGTTACTGCCTGGGTCTAATCTTTTGTTTCCCTCGGCTGCCCTGTAACCTGTCCCCCTGTGATCCTCTAATGCTCCACGTGCAGCATCTTCTCCACCTGCTAATTACAGGCTCCATTGTGCCAGATAATTCAGCCCCAGCGAGGCTGCAGGGTGGTTCTGCATCTCCAGACTGTGTTTTGCTGCTGCCTCCAAAACCAGAGGAATTAATCACCTTCTCCAGTCGGTAAGTGGGATCAGACACTCATGTGCTCGTTGGAAAGGAAAACAACTTTGGTTGCTTTCAGCAAAACATAATGAATCTCCCAGAGAGCAGGAAGCTCATAGTTTATATTTCTTGGAAAAGAGTGTATTAATATATTAGGTCTAAAAATATATCTATAAATCTTTGCAAGTCAGAGCGGAAACAAGAGGCAACGTGGCAGGATCTGAAGGAGCTGCAAGTGCTGACACAGATGAGCCCCCAGCAAACACTCTCTGTGCAAATCACATTCACCTTTGCTGCCTGCCAGGGCTGGAGTTTAAGCCTGCTGGAGATATTTACTGCAGGCAACCCAGAGATTATCATTTTGGTACATGATTTCCATCCATCCATCCATCCATCCATCCATCCATCCATCCATCCATCCATCCATCCATCCATCCATCCATCCATCCATCCATCCATCCATCCATCTCCTGACTCTCAGAGCAGCCTGGGCCACAGCACCTGACAACCTCCAACACCTGAGGGCATTTAATTATTCCTGAATTCAGAAATGAGGCTCCTTGTGCCCCTCCCAGGGAGTTTCTGCTCTCCCTCCACTGCTAAGCCATGGTGCCATCAGCCAGTGAAGAGGATGGCAGCAATCACATCCCTCTGCCCTTCTCTGAGGCTTCCCAGCCAGGGTTTATGATGATGTTGGGGAATAAGGATTCACACCATCCACCCCAAATATCCCATTAGGAGCAGCATTTTTTCACCAGCCTAAACTCCAGCTAATGTCACAGCAAGAGCATCTTTAGCTTTGCCTCTCCAAGCACAACAGTCCCAAAGGAGCCTGTAAAATGTGACAGGCACAAAATCACCAGCAAAAACAGCTGCTCTGAAGAAGAGCTCAGGGTTGGCAAATGACACATCTGGCCCTAAGAGAGACTTGGAAAGCAAAATGAAAATAGGGACAACTGTGGTAGGGTGAGGAAGACTGGTGACAACAAAACAGAGCCAGAGGAGCTGTAAGAGATCACAGCGGTCCCAGAGAGCATCCTGGGGTCACCCTCAGTGATGAGGGTTTTCAGAGAAACAGTGTGTTGATGCTTTCCAAGGTTTCTTCTCAGAGTTCTCTACAAACAAAGTGTAAAGCTTTGAACCCACCTCCATTCGAGTTTCAGCCCATTTCAATAAAGGTGCATTTTCCATTGCCATGGGTGCTCTCAACTGAAATTTCATTTCAGTACAGCTGCTCTGTGAGGAGCTGACCTAAGCCTACATTATTGCCAGGCTGATCTCAGCTGTGTGAAGACTTCCCATACCAAGCTGAGCTTTGGTTTAACCAGACTGGGCTTTAGATGTGGGTGACACTGAACACAGACCTGAGGCTGCTAAGGGCCTTGACAAAACTTAGCCTGGGACTTGTTTCTTTGAGAGAGAAATAATTAATAACACACCAGGAGAAGTATTTAACCAGGTCTCCTGTTGCTCAATATCTTTATTAATGACCTGAAAACTAGGCTGCAGACTGAAACAAAGTTTGCAGATGAAAAGAACATTATTTAGGTTAATTAAAAATGATGAAGTCTTGGGAATTTCTGAGCCACCTAACCAAGCAGAAGGGAACATCAGAGCTGGAGAAACCCTGTGCTGACAAATCCAAAACAGCCCATGCAGGAGGGAGGGGTGTGAAATCCTTCTAGACTTTAGCAGGGGGTAAATTCCCTGAGCAGTAAGTGGTAAGAGCAAACATCATGTCAGCTGCCCCACTCAAACCTGCACTGAGAGCACAGCAATATCGAAATGACAGAGAGCAGAAATAACAGGCCAGAAGAGAACACAGAAAATCCTGTAACGTTGTCACCCAGACTGTCAGCGCACACTTGCTCCAGGTGCTGAATTCAGTTCCACTCCCTCCTTCTCAGCAGAGAGAGATGAGAAAACAAGGGAAGAAAGATGGGAAACCAAAGCCCTGGGGCGAGAGAGGACATTTGAAACATTTGAGGTGTTTCATGGGAGAAAAAAGGAAAAGGCTTTGTTTTCTCAAAAAAGGAGGTGGCACAGACCTATGACAAGATATAAAATCATTAATTTAGGCAAATCATTTGAGGCAGGGATGCAAGCCCCCAGCAGAGGGGAAATCCCATGTTCCTGGGAAAGGGTGGCTTGAGGAGCTGGTGGGAGTCCCAGTGCCCCTGGGAAAAACTGCTCTGATCTCGCCCCAAATGGGCTCATTTAGAAAGAATCCAGATAACTGTGTTTATCTCCAGCACAGCCATGAATCACTTCATGATGCTCCTGGGGGGAGCAAAGCCTGTGGGTTCACTGGAAGGAGAATCCCCTGTCCTGCACTTCAGCCTCCTATCTCCAGCTTTGTAAATGCAGGTGCAGCTCCCACTGGGGGCTGGGACAGAGCCACGAATCATAGTGAAACAAATCAGGGCTCTGTACACTGACAGCAGAATTTCAGGCTAAAAAAAATGCTTATTTATCTTGAAGCAGAAGGTAATACTTATAGGAAAGCAAAGAGGGACAAATTCACCTCTGGCTTTAGATTTCTCTCTATGAGCAGTTTCGCTACGCCAACTTAAACAACCAAAAAAAACCCCGCAATGTTTTCAAGACAGTTTCATTTTGGAGCACTAAAATCACATTCTGAGCCAAGAGGCGTGAGAAACTCAAAAGCACCATGAAACCATCCCTGCTTCAGGTTGTTTTGGGGTCTTTGTTTCCACGGTGGTTTCCTGAGCTTCAAGAAGACAAAGCTCTTTCTTCCCACTGAGTGATGGGGCACCTCACACGGGGGAGCAAAGCCTAACCAGGAGGGAGAGAACAAGATCCAGGTGCCCAGCAGGGACACGTGGAGTCCCACCATGAGCTGCAGGCTCCTGGTGCCCAGCACCATCTGCTTCCCCCATGCCAGGTGTGGTGACAGGAGATGGAGCAGCACAGGGTGGTATCGCAGAATCCCAGAACGGTTTGGGTTGGAAGGGACCTCGAAGCTCATCTAGTTCCACCCCTGCCATGGGCAGGGACACCTTCCACCATCCCAACTGCCCCAAGCCCTGTCCAGCCTGGCCAATGGTCCCTAGAGACCTGAGCTGCTGAGCCAAGGTGATTGTGCTCGCACCAACAGTGCTGTACACCTTCAGCTTGCCAGGCTGAGGAGCAGGGGCTGGGCCACGGCAAAGAGAGAGAGAGCAAGGCAAAAATCCAGGGTTTAAAGGGTTTGGCCAGGTTTCCTTGCACTCTTTCCCGTGAGGACACTTTGAGAGTTCAGGTTTTTCAGCCTGGAGGAGAGGAGGGTCTGGGGAGAGCTCAGAGCCCCTTCCAGGCATAAAGGGGCTCCAGGAGAGCTGAGAGGGACTGGGGACAAGGGATGGAGGGACAGGACTCAGGGAATGGCTCCCACTGCCAGAGGGCAGGGATGGATGGGAGATTGGGAAGGGATTGTTCCCTGGCACAGGGTGCCCAGAGCAGCTGGGGCTGCCCCAGATCCCTGGCAGTGTCCAAGGCCAGGCTGGACAGGGCTGGGAGCACCTGGGACAGTGGAAGGTGTCCCTGCCATGGCAGGGGATTAAAACAAGACCTTCAAGGTCTCTTCCAATCCAAACCATGCCAGGACAGCTCTTCCAGCATCTCCCAGATTCCTCACACCAGACCAACCCATCCCAGTGGCACTTCCCACATGTGATTCCAGCAAAAACAAGGGGCAGGAGGAAAGGAGCAGAACAACCCAGTCCCACAGAGCCCAGGCTGCTGCTTGCAGACTGTGCAGGCAAACCCTTCCCTGCACCCTGCAGTTGCAGCAGGCTCCTGCCAGCTCCACATTCAACTTTCCATCAACCTGAGTATTTTTAACAGACTCTTCTGTTTGAAGCTTAAATTTGCAAAACCCAACAAAAACAATGGCAACCACAAAAAAAACCCAAACAAAGCAAGAAAAAACCAAAAATAAAGCACCAACACCCCAAGGAAGCAGCCTGGAGCTCAGAGACTGCTCAGCTCCTCAGCAGGTGAAAGCAAAGCCTGTGTTTCCAAAAAAACCCAAACCAGCCTCCTGTCATTCAACTGGTATTTGAAAGTGAATGAGCTGCCAACCAATCAACTCCCAGTCAGGATTCAAAGAACAGCGTATCCAAACCTCAGGGCTGTGGCCAAGTGTGTATTTGCAAGGCAGGAACGCTGCAGCAGCAGCAGCAGAGCCGTTTGCAGGAGTAAATGAGGTTATTTTGGCAGCAGGGCGGATGTAGCAGACAAGCCACTTTAACTGAATATGGTAAACAGAGATGGAGTGATTATAGGAAGAATGAACGTAATCGGGTTCCGAGTTGCTCTGAATTGCCTCGACTGACCACAATATCTGATAAAACCAATGGAAAAAGTTCTGGTTTCCTCTTGCATGTAATTGATTATCTTACTGAGATCTACTGGTTTATACACACACACACTCACAGCCCTCTGAAATTCAGTTACTTGTTGGTGGTGCCAGAAATAACCCAAAGCAGGAGCAGTTACATGCTATTTATTTTTGTCTGGGGTCACAAACTCCAGAAGTGAGAAAGGATGCAAAGCCCTCTCCCAAATTAGGCACTGGGAGGTTTGCCTTGAGGAGCTGAGGTGTAACTGCTCTGATCCTCGCTCAGCCAACACTGCTCCTTGCTTGCTTCTGAGACAGGGAGGTGGGGAACACGCTGAGTGCCATTAACCAGATCTGCCTCAGGGCTCTCTTCTTGACAGGGAAATGCTGGCTTTGATTTATTAGAAAAGATGGACCAGTGTCTTTGGAATTTCGCCAGTGCCATGAGTGGGCAAATAAAGATGATGGAACAGCCCTGTGCCTGGAGAGGGGTGTAGGACACGGTCAGGGTGAGCTGTGATTTGGGATGCAGAGGGGACAGCAGCAATGGGCCATCCTCTGTTCTGGCTATTAGATTCCTTTCACACAGCTGCCTCAGGCCAGAGGAGTTTTGTACCATTCACATTCTCTGAAAAAATCCCTTCACCCAGGGTTTTTCTCCTGGGAAGCTGAGAACCCTCAGAGAAAAGGAAAACAATTCTGATCTCATTTGCTTCTCCTGTGTTGTGCTCACGTGTGGAATGTGTTTGGAGATTGTTCACCCACAGGTGATTGTTCCATTGGGTTCTGCTGGGAGTTGTTTTCACTCTTTGGCCACTCAGGGCCAAGCTGTGTCAGGGCTCTGGAGAGAGTCACCAGTTTTCATTGTTATCTTTGTAGCATTCAGTAAGTATCCTTTCTGTATTCTTTAGTACAGTATAGTGTTCTTTAATATAATAGAGTATCATAAAGTAATAAATTATCCTTCTGAGAACATGGAGTCAGATTCATCATTCCTGCCTCCATTGGGACACTCCCTGCAAATACAATAGAGTTTTGCAAACACCAGGTTGGATTTTTGCAGCATCCCATGGCTGCTACCACCTCCTGTCCCAGACACACTCAGCATCTCTTTGCCTTGGCTTCTGCCAGAAATTATTGAAGAACAAAAACCAAACAAAAACAAACAAAAGGAAACCCAAGGGGACCTGCAATTTCTTCTTGCTGTTGTGACAGTGAATCCTGAAGAAAAATGTGCCAAAAAGTCGGGCAGGGGGTGGCTGGGGCTTGGCAGGGTGCCGGGAAGCACGGCGAGCTCGCCTGCCGACAGCGGGAATGAGCCAAATATCCACAAACAAGTTTCCTGTCTGAAATTAATTTACTTACTGAAACAGCACTCAGCAAAACCTGTGATTAATACTTTCCTCCCCAGGATCCCAACATGACAAAACAATAATTAATGAGATATGAAACTGAACCCGAGTTACAGTAAGTGTAAAAATATTATTGTTTCTTTTATCTTCCCTCCTCTTTATCCCTCCCAGTGGTGGGAGACACCGAGCCCTGTGCTCTGCTTTCCAGGACAATGCTCTGTGCTGGCAGGAGCATGGGGCTGATTTCTTGGCACCTGTCCCTGGTCACCTGGCACCCTGCTTGACAGGAAATCCAACTGGGAGCTCAGGAGGAGGGTGTAGGGAAAGGTGTAGGGAAAGCAGCACGGTGGGGAGCGAGCCCGTTCCTTTCGGTCATGTCCATCCCTGTGGGATAGTGATTAAATGCAGTAAAGCAACCAGAAATCAGCTGGAAAATTCAAACCTAAATGCCACGTGCTGTGTAATTTTGCCCACTGTTTTCAACACCCACCTTCCTTTAATCTATTCCCAGCTATGGCACAGAACTCCCTGGCCCTGCTCGGTCTCAGGCTGCCTCCATCCCAAAAGCACTCATGGGCAAAGCAGCCTGTGGTTTTTAAGGAATCCCTCACAGCTGGAATTAACCAGCAGAAGAGGGTTTTAAGCAACAGCTTTAGCAGCACAAAAATTCCCTTGTGGAAAGCTGAGTGGGGACATGCTGGGAGAGGGTGCCAGCCCCAGGAGAGGGTGGTGGCAAGGCACCCACAGCCACTCCTGCCATGATGGATGGCAAGGCTGGGATGCTTTGCCCTAAACCCATGCTTTGTCCTTCTCAAGGCAGGGACACCTTCCACTGTCCCAGGGTGCTCCAAGTTCCATCCAGCCTGGCCTTGAACACTTCCAGGGATCCAGGGCCAGCCACAGCTGCTCTGGGCACCCTGTGCCAGGGCCTCACATGACACTGTGTGTAAAGAACTTCCTTATATCTAATCTAAATCTCCCCTCTTTTAAATCTAAAACTCTCAATATAATGTAATCTAAATATAAGGTCACCTTGAATCCTGTTTACAGAGCAACTATTTAATAAAGCAATTGTTTAAGTCCTCCAGTGGATTTTCATTTTTGTTTGCATCTCTAAAGCACAAATTGATTGTGCTTCTATGATTAGAGTACAACTGTAAGTGAGGTTGAGCTAAAATACTGTAGAAATTAGACTGTACACACATGCAAATGCACACACACAGACTTGGTGTTATACACTTGTACATTATATGCACACACAGAGATAACATGAGAGCCCCACACATGTATGAGTATGAACATTGAGCCTGGGGGCTCAATTTGATGCCTTGGCGTCGCTGTCATATTTCCTGAAAAATCCCCTTGCCCAGGATTTTTCTACTGGGAAGCTGAGAAGCCTCAGAGGAAAAGGAAAACAATTCTTATCTGATTGCTTCTCCTGTGTTTTGCTGCTTTGGAATGTGTTTGGAGATTGTTTACCAACAGGTGATTGTTCCATTGGTTTCATGTGAATTATTTTGACTCATTGGCCAGTCAGGGCCAAGCTGTGTCAGGGCTCTGGAGAGAGTCACCAGTTTTCATTATTATCTTTGTAGCATTCTGTAAGTATCCTTTCTCTATTCTTTAGTTTAGTTTAGTATAGCATTCTTTAATATAATATATATAATAAAATAATAAATTATCCTTCTGAGAACATGGAGTCAGATTCATCATTCCTCCCTTTGACGGGGGTCTCAGAAAATACCACACCTTGGTGCTGGAGCAGCCTGGCAGGCACAGGGCTGGGAAACCAGGAGCTGTGGGTGCTGCCCTGAGCCTCCTGCACCCCACTGCCCCCACTGCCTGCAGCCACAGGCACCCAACTGTAAAACCACAAACCCAGCCTGAAGGCAGCAGAGCAGAGCCCACCCGTGGGAGTCAGCTCCAAAACCAGGGCAAGGAGAACTGTTGGGGAAAATTCAATCTGTACCAGTCCCACAACTCCTCTTTTTTCTTTTTCCTTGTCGTGGTTTGGGACAAGCCCAGCCCAGTGTGAGTCACAGAAATAAAGCACCTGCTGCTGCAGGCTGGGCTCCTTGGGGGCTGTGTCAGGCAGGGGACATGGCACTGTTGTACCTCCACTAAGGACTCCCAGATCAACGGCATGGAAGATGAAGAAGAAAATTATTTCATTTGTAGATCAACGGATTACACAAGAACACAAAGTATTCCCTGGCAAACAAACGTGTTACCTTGGTTCCTTCCATCCTTCAGCTGAGGGAGCAGCAGAATGCTGTTGCATTGCCCATTTTTCATTCCTGCACTCCTTCTGAGACCCTGGAATGTGGAAGACCCCACCAGACTTTTCTTTTATGTCAAAAACCCACAAAGCTGGGTCACTTCCAACTCAGAATATTATGTGAATATTTCCCTTGTTAGTAGGGCACTTTGGTTGCCCTGATAAATAATTGCCCAGGTTTGCAAAACACTTGGAACACAAAGCAAGAGGAAGACTAAAAACTTTTAAAAACCAGACCCCAAAGCAACTAAATCTTGGCATGTGGGTCACAGGGACTGTAAGGAACAAACCTAAAGGTGAGATGGAAACAGAAAACAAGTGGAACTAGGGTGACACTACAGTGGAGAGCTCAGGAGAAGAGCTGGGTGATGAGCTGGAGACAGGGCTTCACTCCCTGCCCCTCACAGGACCTGCTCCAACTCACCTGCACCATGGGGAGCAGCCAGCTGAGGAACACAGTTTTCCACCACCCTCACCTTCTGCTCATCAACTGAGAGCTTTTTGGAACTCTCATCCAGGAACTGATTCAGTTGAGAACATCAGGTTCAGCACCCAACCCTTCCAGTCAGCACCGACTTCTACTCAGCATTGGGCTGGGAGATTTTTTGAGCTTGGTAATTCAAACCCACTTAAAAGAGTTTCCTCCATCCTCAAGAGCCTCGTGATTTACTGTAGCTCCTGCTTGAACTCATACGTGTCTTGTATTTCCAGACATTAGGTAATGAGGTTTTTGTGGTCCATAGAGCTTTCTTACTGATTCTCTGAGTTTGCAGCCAACAGCAATGAGTGCACACACCAACACTGAGAGAAAAGCTGTCAGGATTTTCCATCAGATACTCCAGAAGTTGTCAGATCACACACAAACCTCACCCCAGTCTGTCTTAAAGCCGTGGTTAGAATGATCCAGGCACAACAGGCTGATGTTCTGGTGGACCCCAGCTGTGAGAACTGTGTTGGCCTCTCACACCACTGACACCTAAACCTGACAGAGGTGTGGCAGACCCCCCCAAACCCCAGGAGGAGATGGGCTACCCAAAGTGCCTGTTGAAGCTCACAAGGAGCTGGGAAGGAGCATTCCACAGGATTCCCCTCCAGCAGCACAGCTCCTGTGCTGACAGGACCACTGCTTCTCTGCAGACTCACAAGGAAGAACAGGAACGCATCTATTCCAATTCCACCTACAGATGCTTCTTAGACAACACCTAATTCTTGAGGAAACATGTAAACTCAAACCTTTCCTGGCATCTAGCAGGTGTCAAAAGAGGAGATCACAGACACAAGAATGCAGAGTGAGTGACACTTGCAAGTACCTGTTGATGCCCGAGGCTGGAAGCCAGTTTGGCCGTGCACAGTGAACACTTGGCTCCCACAGATTCCTTCACAAACCCCTGGAAACTGGAATCTGACACAGAGAGACAACTGGGCTGATTTGGTCATGCTGAAATGGCACTGAACTTCCTGCATGAACCCATGGCACTGGAATCCAACAGGGAACAGGCCACTCCATCCCCCACACAGCTTGAGCTCCTTCATCTTTTTGTTGGGAATAGGAAGGATCTAGGTTTTGAAAGTATCAAAAATTTAAGCTTTGCTCAGGCCAGGAAGCACAAGCAGAGCTCCTAATACATAAGAAAGGAGCTTGGAATTAAAGGGGCTTCCTAGAGTGTGGTCTCAACAAACTCAAACCTCCATGGACAAAGGAGTTAATTTACAGAATTGTCATAGAATAGTTTGGGCTGGAAAGGACCTAAAATATAATCTCATTCCAACCATGCTATGGACAGAGACACCTTCCACTGTCCCAGGCTGTTCCAAGCCCAGTCCAGCCTGGCCTTGGACATTGCCAGGGATGGAACAAACACCCTTGAGGAACCACCAGGCCTCTCGGGTTTCTGTGGTTGAGATGACCCCGAGGTATCAGAAAATCTCTTTTTTCTCAGCCCCATGACTGAAGAAGTCGAGATTCCTCAGTTCTGCTTTTCAAGGTTGTTTATCTTTTCTTATCCATTCCATCCTTTCTCTGACCTGCTGAGCTCTGTCCAGCAGGTCGGGTTGTGGCACAGTCCCTGCCCTTGGGGTGGTGTTGGCTTTTTATACTAAGAACTACCTGTACTTTATTTACAATAATTTTCCAATACCCATCACCTGTGTTAGACAGTCTGTCTCTACTCTAAACCAATCCAGAAGTGTCACCATCCCAGCAGAAGATGGAGGACAAGAAGGAGAAGAACAGGACACACCCAGATTCCTCCATCTTGCCTCTTGAACCCCCATTCTAAATCCCCAAAATTCTACTTTTTCACCCTGTGACAAATTCACTGTCATTCTACTCAAACCCTTGTGGCTTGTAACTCCTCCCACAGAGTTGGGAATTGTTTCCATGGGCTAAAATCAAAGGCACAGGTGTCTGTGACTCCGTGCCAAGGTCTCTGAGCCCCTGCCAGGGTCTGGAATCACCCAGGGCAGCCAGAGGAATGTCCTGGGTCCTGACACAGGCCCATCGTGCCTCACCCTTCACTGACAGCTCTCCAGTGCTCCCTTTCAGCTGGGTTAAGCAGCTGTCACTCTTTCCTTTCCTTTCTTTTCCTCACCTGTTTATTGAAACCAAGTCTTTCCCCCCCTCTCAGCTGGAGCAGTGCCCAAGGCATGGCCATTGGGTGACAATGGGAACCTGGTGCCTGTGCCACCCCAGCTGTGATGCTCTAACCAGTATGGCTCGTGGCAGGTGATAAATCAGATGCCCTTTAACTCCCCAGCTGAGCTCTGCACACACCACAGCACTGGAAGCACAAGCTACAACCAATATTTTTACTGACAGGTGATAAATCACATGCCCTTTAACTCGCGTGTACCAGTTGCAAATTTAGTTAATTAGAAATTCATGCTGCCTCCTTCCCATGTATTATTTCCTGCCCATGATTTACATGGGCTGTTGTTGTTGGAATGCTTGCTGGGATTAAGGCTCCTGGGAGCCAAGGGAGAACAGAAATTTGCTGCACAGCACCACGACCTCTAGTGCTGTGCAGCCTGGAGAAATTATTGGCAGCAGAAAGAGCAGCAGCAATGAAGAGGGACCAAAATGTTTTCTGGACACTTGATGGGTCCCTGCCAGCACACTGGACAGGTATGGCTGGCACATGAAAACCCTGGGCTACCACTGGGAGCCTTCCCTGAAAACACACAAAAGAGCAGAAGAGTCTTCCTCGAGCCAGTAGAATTCTGCATTTTCACACATTGTGCTGCAAACAGATACAAAAGTCTCTTTTTAAACTGCCTCTGGAGGCTCCTGGGCAGCCCCTTGGAGCAGCACTGTGACACCCAGCAAGCCCCAGGGCTCTCCCATGGGATCAGGGAAGGAGTGCTGGCCAGTGCCCACCGTGCTGGGAGCTGGTGAGGGAGACAGCCACTCATCCCAGCCCTGCTGCCTTCCACCACAATTTGCCATTCTCCCCATTTTGGCAAATTAAACCAACTCTCTTTTCCAACTATTTTGTCCCTATTTTTCTATGAACGCTTTCGTGCTACTGATAGGATTTTCAGCTGCGCTACAAAAGGGCATTTGTTAAAATATTCCATGACTGCAGAAGACTCATAACAGATTCAGAAACCCAGTGATAATCATAATAATTTTTTAGCACTTGTCTGCCAGACAGAATTATCAGCAAAAGCAGGGCCCTGTTATCTGCAGGAGTGGTATATGATACGTTCATTTCTTCTTTCTCCCCCCCTCTATAAACTTCAATTATTAATGATGGAAATTTTTCCTTGCCTATTCTTCCCTCGGTGGGAAAAACAGCCATTACTGACATTTGCCAATTTAAATCTAATCCTCCTCATCTGCATATAGACGAGGCTCTGTTTGACTCTGCCTATTGATCCAGCCAGGAAAAGGGACTCTATAACTTAATCTGATGTCAAAGGCTGATGTGTCCTGTAGGAAATCGGTGCTGTAGATCTCCCAGCTATAAATATGTCACCAGAATTAACTGGAAGCACTAATAGGTCACTCAATGAGCTCCAAGGAGCACACAGGGCACACTGAGGCTGCTGGCTGGCTGCTTGTGATTGATGACACCAAAAATTAGCCAGAACAGAGGGTTGTCAGCCAGCCCAGGGACAAGGGACTCGCTGACATGCTTTGTTCTCCTGCAAGTGCTGGGTCCCAGCCTAGCCCTGTCACTTCTGAAACATTTAACACTCTTTACATGAAAAGAGAGAGAAAAAAAATTCCTACTACAAGGCTAAAACAATAGAAAATAAGTAGGATCTCTTCCAACTGTTCCTTCCTGCAGTTTGTCCTGCTGCAGCACTGCCTTTGGTGAGCAAAGAGAGCCAAGAGAGAAATTCTGCTGTCTTATTGCAGGCAAAGCACCCCATGGAGGATGGCAGGGATGACATCAGGACCTGAAAATGCAGCTCTGCATGCTCTGGGGATCAAAGTGATCCCAGCTTGCTCACTCTGGGCTGGTTTCTGCACACCAGGCTCCAGCCAAAACCCCCCAACTCAGGAAAATGCCTTCCCTTAGCTGTCTTCCCACAGCTGTCTAGCTGTGTCCCTTCTTCACTCACTATTTATTATCATTTAACTGTGGAAAGGTTTGGTTGGAAGAGACCTTACAGACCACCTCATTCCACCTCCTGCCACAGGCAGGGACATCTTCCACTCCCCCAGGCTGCCCCAAGCCCACTGGCCTGTCCCAGATGAAAACCACCACACCAGGGGGGGACAGGGATGGACCATGAGCCCCTCAGCACTGGGACTAAGGACAGAGAAAATTAAACTGGAGTCACCTTCTGGGTGATGGCTCAGTGGTTTCCTCTCACTGGCAGACTGAAAAGCAGCAGGTTTTGTCCCAAAGATGTTTCACATCGCTCATGGGGGTGCAGGGCAGGACCACGGGGCTCACACACAGAGCTGCCAACTTCCTTCACACACGAATGGGCCACACACATGAATAAAGCCCTGGAACAGCATCTGACCCAGCCCTGATCTACTGCCCCTCCCTGTGCATGTGGAGCAGCCTGGAACGTTCTCCCCATCCAGCTAGAGCTTTGTTCTCTGGCCAAGAGGCAGCTTGGGCCAGGTTATCCTTATTTTCCTGCACTGAAGGGGACAGTGCCACGAGGTGTGTCACCAAGGAGGCAGGAGGGGAGGCTGCTCTCCAGAGGCACACACCATCCCACAGGTCCTGGTGGAGTCACAAGGCTGAAAGGCAACCAGGAAACCTCAGAGTCCACAGAACTGCCATGTCCAAAGCCAGTTGATGCTTCCAGCACTCCTGAGCGAGAAGGGCTCTTTTCCAGAGTTGTTTTTATAAATTATTTATATAGATTATTTATGCTGGATGCCTGCAAAACGGTGATGCTGAGTAAGTCACTTCTCCAGCCAACTGAGAGCAGTTGTCTTCAGACCTTTCAGGACTTCTTCAGCTCATGAGCTGAGCCTCCTTGTGAAAAGTAAACAAATCCAAGATAGATTCAAGAGACATAAGAGGAGAAAATTTGTTCAGATTTAAAACCTGACCTGAAACAGTCAGCTGGAACAGCGAACATATCAAAACAGAATCCATACTTGAACTTACTGTAATCTCACCCATTTTCATGGAATCACAGGATGGTTTGGGTTGGAAGGGACCTCAGAGCTCATCTGGATGCCACAGGCAGGGACACCTCCCACTAGACCAAGTTGCTCCAATGTCACTGACATGTTTTATGAAAAATCCTTTCCTTAGGATTTTTCCTCCTGAGAAGCTGAGAGGCCTCAGGAACAAAATGTGAGCAATGATTGTCTGCTGCTGTGGGATGCAACAGGTGGATCTGGGATTGGTCTCATGGGGTTGTTTCTAATTAATGGCCAATCACAGTTCAGCT
The DNA here is from genome assembly GCF_963513975.1 of Fringilla coelebs. NCBI lineage: Eukaryota > Metazoa > Chordata > Aves > Passeriformes > Fringillidae > Fringilla > Fringilla coelebs. Next base: position 12,283,228 of record NC_140044.1, on the reverse strand, counting down.
GTCCAGACTGTCTTGGTCAGTCTGAGCCTTTGTTATTCATTCCTTTTCTGTTCTCAGCCAGCCTCCTGATGAAATCCTTTCTTCTATTCTTTTAGTATAGTTTAATATAATATGTATCATAAAATAATAAATCAGCCTTCTGAACATGGAGTCAACTTTCTCATCTCTTCCCTCATCCTGGGACCCCTGTGAGCACTGTCACACTCTGAGCCCTGTTCAAGCTGCCTTTGAACAATTCCAGGGATGGGGCAGCCACAGCTGCTCTGGGCAACCTGTGCCAGGGCTAACATCTAATCTAAATCTCTCCTCTTTCAGTCTAACCCCACTCCCCAGCTCTCCTCTGGCCATCCATCATCCCTAACACGAGGGCTGGGGTTCTCCTCGGGCTGCAGTTAGCGTGGGAGCCAGGTGTTCCCTAATCCCTGAGCACAGAGAATGTTATAATTGTTAGCACTGTAACGAGCACAGGTGCTTTTACCAGGCAGAGAACATTAACAGGCTCACCTCAAGCAGGGGAGCAAGCAGCGTTTCCAAACAGCAACTGGATCCATCCTCATTATTTACCTGAACAGATGTTCACTGTGATACTTCCTGAATCCTGGAGCTGGATATTTGTCAGCATTAATGGGATCTCCAGGAGCTAGTTTGCTTTAGGAGCTCGTTTCCTCATTCAGATTGTAAGCATCACTGTTTTGTGGCGTGTGCTGCCTCTTTGGCTCACGATTATCTTCCCAGGTTTTCCCTTTTCCCCGGGTCACTGAGTGCAGATCCATTCTAATTACTGTCATTTCAGCTTTTGTGCCGTCACACCGGGCTCCGGGCTGCATAAATAATGCATGTGCTCTCTGTAGGCTGTGCTAACAGAGACAGAGCCCTGCTCATCTGCCACGAGCTCACCTGAGGCCCAGCCAGGAGGATCCCCGTGCTCAGCACCGTGCCCCCCTCCCATGGCTTTTAGCATCATTTCATTCATCTCTGCTCAGACATCCAGGGATCATTTCATTCAGGGATGCCCTCCTTCCACTGCCACTCCTGGCCTGGATGCTGATCTGCCTGCCTGAGGGGATGTTGTTATCCCAAGGTGGCTTGCAGGGCAGGGATCATTCCAAGGGTTTGTTAAATTAACAGGATCACAGCAAATGCCTCATGCCCCATGGAAAGGCTTAAATCAGCACTGAAACCTGCCCAGCTGGGAGCTGCTGCCCTCTGAGTGCCACCCTGCACCAGAGCCACATGGCACACACAGAAGAATCAAAGCTGATTGTGTTTAAGCCCTCAAACCCTCTGTCTTTGGGAAGCCACTGCCCTGCCCTGCCCAATCTGACGCTGCTGCTGCAGGTGCTTACAGGACGTGACAGAAGCACAGGATAACGATCTGCAAGTGATGCTGTGGGCTGGTTGGGCTCTGTGGTGGCCAGAACAATGAGGGTGCTGCACCCTGGCCCCTCTCACAGGGTGCATCCTTCCCACTGAGAGAGAGAGAGCATCAGAGCGAAACCGCACGCTGACGGTGCGGTTCTGCACCTCGGGCTGCAGGGGCACAGAGCTCCTGCCAGGGCTCTCCCTCAGCACCCAGCAGGGTACAGGGCTCCCACTGTGCCCCAAAACCGGGCAAGGGCTGGCACAGGGAGCTCTGAACGAGGAGGGTGAGCTGTTGGTGAGGGAGGGCAGCAGAGCTGTGTCAGCCAGACACGGATCTCTGCGGCTGTGAGGGACTCACCACAAGGTAGGGTGCTCAAACATTTGGTGACCATTACATTATTTGATGGCCTTGTGACTCCTAAATATCTTCCACTTTCTTGTTTTCTGTAGTAAATAGTATTTCCATTTACAGGAATTCATGGGGCCAGCACATGCAGCCGCTGCTCCCAGGGGTGGGAGGATGCTCCAGGTGGGACCTGGCACAGCTGTCAGGGCTGGCCCCACATCCCAAACTGGGGGAGCAGCCACCATCCAGCTCAGGGCACGTGGCAGCAACACCTCTGAGCAAAACTGGCAGGGCTACAGAGCAGTAATCTGTGTCAGGAGCCTTCAAAGAAAGTTTAAAAATTACATTAAAGTTTAAAAATCACATCAATTGCCAATTGACTTATTAAAGAGACAACTATTTTGTCCACTCTCCTTTGCAGGAAGGGACTTTGCTTTCCCCTCTCCTGGTGCAGCCCAGGACAGCTGACAGGATGCAGAGCACGGCTGAGGCTGCTTGTTCAAGCTGGCTCGGAGGTGCTTCGTGCAAAACCCCTCCAAGGAAGGAGCATTTGTTTGCTCAGCTGTGCACAAACCCCAGGGAAAGCAATAAATAACCAGGCCAAAGAGCCTGCAAACATCCAGCAAGGCTGCAAGGCACACAGGCTGCTCCTCAAACAGCACCTCCAGGGCGTTGCAGGGAGACACTGCAGCGTTGCCACCCAGCTGGTGAGCAGCCAGGGCAGGCAGTGGCACAGGGAGTCACCCAGGATGCCAGGCTGGACCAGCTGTGCTGGCACAGGGAGCCAGTGGAGCTCAGCACATCCTTCAGCTGACACCTGAGCACAAGGACTCTGCCTTGCATGGTGCAAACCTCTAAGAACGAGCTGTTTTCAGAGGCCTTATAATTCACACACATCTTATCTAAAGGACTTTGTATCTTTATCAGAAATGTTCTTTGCTTATCTGATAAGGCCTGGCTGTGGTTCTTGGTCAGGAGATGCCAATGACAGAGGGGGCTGGCATCTCTTTGGGCAAGAGCAGAGTCAGCAGAGCTCACTGTCCCAGGGCTGAGCTGGCCTCAGCACAGGGCAGGACAGAGAGGTCCCTGTGTGTTATGGACTTATTTTCTGAAAAATACTTTTGTTATGATTTTTCTCTTGAGAAGTTGAGAGGCTTCAGAAACGAAATGTAAATAATAATTACTTGTTGCTGTGGAATGCAACAGGTGCATCTTTGATTGATTTCATGTATTTGTTTTTAATTAATGACAAATCAAAGGTCTAGCTGGATTGAGACTCTGGTCAGTCACAAGATTTTATTATTATTTTACTCTTTTTTTTTTGTAAGTTTTCTGATAAAATATTTTTCTTCTATTCTTTTAGTATAGTTATAATATATCATTTTCTTTTAATATAATATATACCATAAAATAATAAATCAGCCTTCTGAAACATGGAGTCAAGATTCTCATCTCTCCCCTTGTCTAGGACCCCTGTGAACAGCACCACACCTGTGCTGTGGGGCCATGCCCACCTGCAGAGGTGAACTCCCTGCCTCTGCTCACCACCACCAATCCAACCTCCAGCTCCTCCCTGAGCCTGTTTCAATGCCAATCACAAATTCTGATCAACACTGAGCATGCCCCCAGCAGAACAATGCAGAAACCAGAACCAAGTGCTGGAAATATTAATCTGGGAGTCTGTGCTCTGTCAGTTGCTGGCAATATGGTTTTAAAATGAAAGAGAAGAGATTTAGATTACATATAAGGAAGAAATTCTTTACTCAGAGAGTGGGCAGGCCCTGGCACAGGGTGCCCAGAGCAGCTGGGGCTGCCCCTGGATCCCTGGCAGTGCCCAAGGCCAGGCTGGACAGGGCTGGGAGCAGCCTGGGACAGTGGAAGGTGTCCCTGCCATGGCAGGGGTGGGACAGGATGCTCCTTAAGGTTTCTTCAAGCTCATGCCATCCTCTGATTACCATATTCAAAGGTTTAGACAGGACTTTGGCATTTTTAATCTCAAGCTGGTAGTTGGGTATTGCGACTTTGAGTCTGTGCAAGGAAGACAGAACTGAAAACCAGCTGACCAAAGCTGCTCCCCAAAAAGCTGCTGACCCCCTTTCTCAAGGAGATCTAGGTTTACAACCAGGTAAATGCTTGTTGCATTTCCTTTGCTTTCAGTAAAGGGCATCATCTTATCATCATTTAATAGCAGAATATTGAAGAGAAGAAGTGTCTCCCATTTTCCAACCAGATCTTCCTCCCTGCTCCAGCATCTCCCCTCCATACCCACATGCTAACTTCACCAAGCAGTCACATCAGTCTGGTTTCAGAGGATCCTGCATTGCAGGATCTGCTGCAGCTGGTCAGGCCAATTAGCTCAACACCTTTTCTTTGGAAAGAACCCTTGTTTTGGGAAGGCTTAAAAAAGCCCAAACTCCCCATATAGGAAGATGTCTGGATAACGACAAATTAAACCCACATATTGCCTAGAACTGCTGAAACAACTCTGGGGATCAGCTCTGACAAGCCTTGGTGGGTTTTAGCAGTCCCTGGGTGGCACAGCCTATGAGTGACAAGGAACAGGAACAGCAAGCCCAAAGGAACATAGAAATGAAGCAAAAAAGCTGTGAAGCAGAAGTGTTCACTGTAACAGCCAAATCCAACCCCCAAACTCATGGATCAGTTACTGGTTGTCCCTCTGAGTTGAGCACAGGTCTGTCTCTCCTCGGTACTAAGAGTGAGTGAACATTTATTTAACTCCCAGCAGAGATTTAGTTGTGGCAGGTATGTGGGGATTTAACCCCAGAGAACATCTCAGCACCATGAAACTGCCACCTCACTGCCCCTTCCCCGTGGGGTGGGGAGGAGAATCAGAAAGAAGTAAAACCCTTGGGTTGAGATAAGAACACTTTCCTAATTGAAATGAAGCAAAATTTAATAGTAATAATAAGAATTGTAATGAACAGGAGAGAAAGGAATGAAACCCAGGAAGGACAAGTGATGCCCAGTACTGTCATTTGTCACCAGTGCCCAGTGGAACTGGTCCCTCCTGGCCAACTTCCTCCCAGTTTCTATACTGGGCATGGTGGCCTGTGGTATGAAATATCCCCCTGGCCAGTCTGGGTCACTTGTCCTGGCCATTCTCCCTCGCTGGCAGAGCCTGGGAAACTGCAAAGTCCTTAAATTAGGTAAGCACTGCTTAGCAACAACTAAAACATCAGTGTGTTATCAGCACTACAGGCACCCTGTACCCAAAACACAGCACTGTTTTGTGCTACTAAGAAGCAAATTAACTCTATCCCAGCCAAAACCAGGACACAGAGGAGTGGGCAGCACCTTATGCCCACGTGGAGGTACTTGACTCCCACTGGCACTTGGGAATTCCAGTGCAGCTGAGCAGGCACTGCAGCCCATGTTGTTGCCAGCAGTGAGAGCTAAGAGCAAATCCATGGTGTGTTGCACTTGCACTGCTGCAGAAAGGCTTTTAGAGTGATTTAAAGCCCTCCCTGGAGGTCACATTCAGAGCTGGCACATGCATGTGGATTTGGGGCACACTCACCTGCACCCGGGATGAACACAGCTGCTAATGGCAAAAGCTGGGAACAGCAGAGTTACAAACAGGCCAGGAAAACAAAAAATCAGCTTTTCTTCATGCAGGGAAAATAGAAAAAGAAAAAAAAAATAGAAAAGAAACCCAGCAGAAACGGTTCATCAGATAGTTATAAGTAGCTAGAAACAAAAACCACAGCCACTTCAAGCTTGTGCGCTGTGAAATTCTGGGGCACTCACCTCCTGTTTTTGTTTCAATTAAGACAAAAGCAGGTTTTCTTTTCAGATCTGTATTAAAAATAAAACACCAAAGGCCAAACTGCTGAGCCCACAGCCACACACAGTGAGCTTTACTGGTCTCACTGGAGGCCGCCCTGCTGTGTGCAACTTTTCCACAGCTCCTCAAAACCCCATCCAGTCTTGCATTTGGTGCAGCAAGGTCCCATCTCCACTGCCAGAGGAAACTCTGCACCCTCACACTTGCCTCGTCTGGCTTTCTTCCCTTCATTCCTCATTCCACCACGTTCACACTGATTTTTCTCAATACTCCACAAAACTGGTCCAGAGGCAGCAGGGTTTGTTCTTTCTTGGGAAGGGAACAGGATCATCCAATGGATTTACTTACAGAAAGAAACAGAAATGTGATGGAGCAAGGTCCTACCTGCCCAACCTGCCATGCAGGGGAGAACCTCTCCGGCTTGCAGGTTCCAGGTTGGTTATTAAACACTCAGCACCTCTGTCCAATACAAAACCACTTTATAGACACTGTGCTTCACCTTTAGTTACAGCTGGGGAAGCCTCAGCCTGCTGGGGCAGAAAATCAGAACTGGCAGGAAGAGCAGGCAGGAAGAAAAGGCAGGAGAGGGTCAGGCAAGAGCACGAAAGCAGCAATGTAATCAGTCTAACAGGAAATTAATGCAGCTTCTCCTCCCAGCCCCACGAGCCTCCCCATCAGCAGTGGGTCCTACAGGGGTGCAAAGCAGCTCATTCCCTCAGCCCAGCTGCCAACCAGGTGATGCTGCAGCACAGCCACCTGTGCCAGCCTCTGTGCCACAGGCAGGCACCCAGGCTGGGCTCAGCCTGTGCCCACCACTCTGGAGTCTCCTCCTGGAAGGATCCAGGTAGCCCAGAGGTCAGGAGCTGCTCTGCTCATCACAGCCCACTGGTTTTTAGGTTTTACAGTTTGGGGACATCAACAAAGACAGCAAGAGCTGGAACAGGCTGCATTTTGGGGTGTTTGAAGGCCATGTGGTGACCTCAGCTGCTGGGACATGCAGTGCAGTGGCACAGGTGGGAACATGCTGCTGGACACCTCAAATCATTGCAGGACACCTCACTGCATCTGCCCCCCTGCCCCTCTGCCATGGCAGGCAGAGCTGCCAGAATCCAGCTCCCACTTCTGGCAAAGGCAGGCATTTAACAGAGTTATCCTGAGCTGCACCAGGACATTCAAATTCCACACATTCAGACTCTCCATCCTGGCCTTGGTTGATTTTTAAATCACCATGTCACCCTTTTTGTTCCTCCCACCTGAAAAATAATGATAGGCAGGGCCACAGAGCTTTCCTTCCTCCTCCCCATCAATATTTTATCACAGCAAACACCTGCCACGAAAACAAGCCCTGGGAGAAACAGGAGGTTCGTGGAACTGCCTCAACAGCAGCACAGACACCACAGGAAACAAAACAACCTGTGCACAGAGAGGAGCAGAGCCCACAGAGCAAATGTTTGTGTGCTCCAGGGACAGGACAAATTCTGCTTTTGCTTGCACAGAGGTGTGACTGCTCTGTCCCCACCAGTTTCTGCAAAGGGCCATGCAGGCAGGGCAAAACCTTTCCCAAATATGCTCAGGTCTGGGGGTTTCACTGTAGTCAAAGGCAGGAAAGTGATTCCCTGCATGGAGTCACCAATTCACAGGTTTGGCACCAGGAATGTCCCTGTGAAAGCACTGGGATTCACAGCCAGATGGTGTTGGGGACAAGGGACATCAAAGAATAAGAAACATGGGGAATTGTGGCATTCACATTCTCTGAAAAATCCCTCACCCAGGATTTTTCTCCTGGGAAGCTGAGAAGCCTCAGAGAAAAGGAAAACAATTCTTATCTCATTTGCTTCTCCTGTGTTGTGCTCTCGTGTGGAATGTGTTTGGAGATTGTTCACCCACAGGTGATTGTTCCATTGGGTTCTGCTGGGAGTTGTTTTCACTCTTTGGCCACTTAGGGCCAAGCTGTGTCAGGGCTCTGGAGAGAGTCACCAGTTTTCATTATTATCTTTGTAGCATTGTGTAAGTATCCTTTCTGTATTCTTTAGTACATTATAGTGTTCTTTTATATCATATAGAATCATAAAGTAATAAATTATCCTTCTGAGAACATGGAGTCAGATGCATCATCCCTGCCTTCATTGGGACATTCCCAGCAAACACAACAGGGAATCCCTCACATTTTCCTGTGGAGGATTCAGACACCTTGCAAAAGCTGATCAGCCCCCCCTCCCCAGGCACAAAGCAACCATCACCTTTCCTTTTTGCTTTAACCTTTGGAGAACAGAGTCAAGACCAAAATATACCAACTGCTCCCAGCTTCTCCAGGAGCAGGAGGTGCATGGGAGCCATCCTGATTCCTGAATTGCATCCATGAGAGAAGCACTCCTCACGCCAGCACTGCCAGGGTGACACCTCCAGGGAAGCACCATTTGTTTATTACAGAGCACGCAGGGATGGCAGCAATTGGAGGTTATTATTGCTATTGGAGATGTGATTTCAGGCTGTGAGAAAATTTTAGGCTGCACAAGCCTGAAATAACTCCCTAGGCCAAATTTACAATTGGTAACAGGCAGAGCTATCATAGGCACTTGTCATTTTATTTAAGGCCAGCACGACCCCTTGACCTGCAGAGACTCTGGAGCTGCCAGCCCAGGAATTGAAAGCAGAGCTGTCAGAGAGGCCAGACCCCTTCCCACAGGATCAGTTTTGTCTCAGCATGGATTTTAAGGCACTAAACACCACGGTGGGATGGCGGTTCTCACAGCCACAGCTCCCCTGAGGGGGACACCAAGATACTCCAAGGGCTGGAGCTCCTCTGCTCTTGAGCCAGGCTGGGAGAGCTGGGGGTGCTCACCTGCCAAAGACTCAGGGGAGACCTGAGAACCCCTGCCAGGGCCTGAAGGGGCTCCAAGAGAGCTGGAGAGAGACTGTGCACGAGGGATGGAGGGACAGGACACAGGGAATGGCTTCACACTGCCACAGGGTCAACTTAGATAAGACAGAAAAGTTCATTACAATGAGGGTGCTACAACACTGGTTGCCTAGAGAGAACAAAGATGCCCCAACCCTTGAACCCCAAGTGTTCAAGGCCAGAGTGGATGGAGCTCCAAGCAGCCTGGTCTCCTGGAAGGTGCCCATGGCAGGGGGTTGGCCTAGGTAACCTTTAAAGATCCCTTCCAAGCCCAACCACTGATTCTATGATGAAATGCACATCCCTGCACCTCACTGGGGTGGGATCCTGCACAGGGCCTTGTTTAGTGGCAATAATCCCTCCTGTCTCTGTGCCTTCCTTGTGAGGGTCCCCAGGATGAGGTGAGAGATGAGAATTTGACTCCATGTTCTCAGAAGGCTGATTTATTATTCTATTCTATTCTATTCTATTCTATTCTATTCTATTCTATTCTATTCTATTCTATTCTATTCTATTCTATTCTATTCTATTCTATTCTATTCTATTCTATTCTATTCTATTTAAGCTATACTAAAACAATACTAAAGAAAGAGAAAGGATACATCAGAAGCTTAACAAGAATGATAAAGAAAAACCCGTGACTCCTCAGAGCCTCGACACAGCTAGACCAGGATTAGTCATTAAATTAAAACAATTCACATGGAACCAATCAAACATTCACCTGCTGGTAAACAAAGTCCAAGCCACGTTCCAAAGCAGCAAACACAGGAGCAGCAATCAGATCATTATTGTTTTCATTCCTCTCTGAGGCTGACACACAGGGACACCCATGGCTCACGTGGGAGGCTCTTCTTGGGCCCACCATGGAGATGAGAAAAGTCCCTCTTGGTTTACAGACTTTTTTTTTCACCTTCTCCATCAAAATAAATCTGAACATGGAGTTGTGGTCATGGACTGCAGCAAGTTCATCTGCAGCAGGAATTGTCCTCATGGCTGTGACCCCACCCAGCCTCCCCTGGCTGCTCACAAGGACAGACCCTTCTCCCTGAGCTCCCTCTCCCCAGGCTGTGCAGTGTGGGGACAAGGCTAAATATTGCTGCACAGGAAATATTGAGAAATCCAGTCTCTTTGGTGAAGTGATCCTTGCTAAGCACAAAAACCACAGGGCCATGATTGATGGAGTGGCTCCCCCTTCAAACAGCCAGCTTGTCACTGCCATATTTTCTGAAAAATCCCTTTGCCAGGATTTCTTCTCCTGGGAAGCTGAGAAGCCTCAGAGAAAAAGGAAAACAATAATTATCTGATTTGCTTCTCCTGTGTTTTGCTGTTTTGGAATGTGTTTGGAGATTGTTTACCAACAGGTGGTTTTTTGATTGGTTTCATGTGAATTGTTTTTACTTAATGACCAATCACAGCCAGCTGTGTCAAGACTCTGGAGAGTCACAAGTTTTTCATTAGTATCTTGTTAAACCTTTCTGTATCCTTTCTCTATTCTTTAGTATAGTTTAGTATAGCAATATAATGTGATATAATGTGATATAATATAATATAATGTGATATAATGTGATATAATGTGATATAATGTGATATAATATAATATAATGTGATATAATATAATGTGATATAATATAATGTGATATAATATAATGTGATATAATATAATGTGATATAATATAATGTGATATAATATAATGTGATATAATATAATGTGATATAATATAATGTGATATAATATAATATAATATAATATAATATAATATAATATAATATAATATAATATAATATAATATAATATAATATAATATAATATAATATAATATAATATAATATTTAACCTTCTAAGAACATGGAGTCAGATTCATTCCTTCCTGCCATGGGGGACCCCAGGAAATCCCAGACCAGCTCATGCAGACAATCCCAAAAGCCAGGAGCAGAGCCCAGAGCCGCACATCCAGCTGCCTGCAGAGCCAAGGGTTAACAATCTTATCTGGGGTCACCAGAAGAAATTCCAAGTAAAACCCACAGCACGCAGATTTCCTGCTTTCTAACCCAGTGCCCTATTTATACCTCTCTTTCTTCACAATGCCAGTGACAGCTTTTTCCTCACTCACAGGCATGTTTCCTGCTTTCTGAATTGTGACTTTCATTTGTAGCTCATTTCCATAACCTCCGAAATAGAGTTTCGGTGGAAGTGTTAAATGTACTGATAAATTCTTCATGAATCTTAAAGTTATTGGCAGAGAGAATGGGGGCAATTTACCCTGTACCAGTCAATTGAAAATTATATATTTCAAACCACTCTAATGGGATGCAGCAAGGTTTAACTCTGACTGATAAAGGAATGAGGCCAATAACAGAGCCTATTTCCAAAATGCAAAGTCCTGGTGTGATGGCAAACAGGCTCATCAGCACGCAGTGACCTTCACAGCCTTTCTTCAGAACAGGCTCTGTGATCACCCAAACAGCCCCTGCTGGTCACCTCTGCATCCCTCTGGGCTCATCCCACATCAGGGGACAGCCAGGGGCTTCTGCCCCTCCACTGCTCTCATCGGACTCCACCTGCAGTGCTGCATCCACCAGTGAAGCCCCAGTGTGAGAAGGATGTGGAGGTGCTGGAATGAGCTCAGAGGAAGCCACTGAGATGCTCTGAGGGCTGGAGCCTCTCTGCTCTGAGCCAGGCTGGGAGAGTGCTCACCTGGAGAGGAGAAGGCTCCAGGGAGAGCTCAGAGCCCCTGGCAGGGCCTGAAGGGGCTCCAGGAGAGCTGGAGAGGGACTGGGGACAAGGATGGAGGGACAGGACACAGGGAATGGCTCCCACTGCCAGAGGGCAGGGTTAGGTGGGATATTAGGAAGGAATTGCTGGCTGTGAGGGTGGGGAGACCCTGGCACAGGGGGTCCCTGGATCCCTGGCAGTGCCCAAGGCCAGGCTGGACAGGCAGGGTCACCTTCCACAACCTGGGCTAGAGGAAAGTGTCCCTGCTCATGGTATGGGTGGAACGAGGTGAGCCTTAAGGTCCTTTTGAACCCAAGCCATCCTGTGACTCTGTAATTCCTTTTGATCAGGCTGCACTTTGATTAACAAAGCATCTTCTGTGTGCACTTTGCCAGGAGCATGGCATGGTCCAGCTGCTGCCACTGCTCTGGCTTCTCTATTTTAAAAAGCAAGAGAGAAAGAGGCAGGGGAAAAAAAAAGAGAAAGAGAGAAAACCCAGTCTCATCTGATCCTTATCCCTGCCAGAGCAGGAGCATCTTCAAAACCACTGGCTGAACAAGTTGCACTAAATAATTAGGACACATGGGGGGACTAAAAGTAAAGAAAGACTGAAGCACAGATTTGCTGCAACGTTTCCACTTCACTGGAGTCAGAAACAAGACACAAGGTGCCTATTCTGGAAAACCAGATGTGGCTGTGGCTGAACAAAACAGCATGGACAGGAGGCAAGCAGGGAAAGGAAACCCACAAAAGCCATGGTGACTGCTGTGGGAATCTGAAGGTCAGACATGCAAAGAGCAAAGCCAGGGGTGCAGCTGCCTTGCAGGAGAGCTGGGGATGCTGTGGGGAAGGTAAGGAAAAAAAGCTTCCAGCTAGGAAACCCCATCAGCCTGCAGCCCTGAGACAGGGAAGAGGAACAAACCAGGGACTGAGGGGTTTGAAATGAGACCAAGTGCCAGAGCATCCTTCAGGAGCAGCCCAGGGCAGGCTGAGAGCCCCGAGGGGACTGTGCCACCCCCTCCATCACTCTGAGCCTGGAGGCTCCTTCAGAATCACCCTGGGACAGGGACAACAACAGCCACCAGCCCCAGGTCCCTGTGACCAAAGAGGTGGCACGTGTGACACATCCCTGACACAGAGCAAGGGGCACAGACCCTGCTTTAGGCCTGTCCCCATCCTTCTAGGAAGCCTTCAGAGGTGACAAACCTCTGCAGCCTCGTCACAGCTGGGTGTCACTGAGACCAAACCAGAGTTAATTCCAAAATGGAGCTAAAAACATTGCTGTGAAACAGAGGGATGGGAGAACAGTACTGGACAGGGCAGCAGCCACCTGCAGGGCTGCTCCCAGCTCCCACAGAAACACACACAGCTCCCTGCCCCATATAAAATATTTGTGCATCCTACATAATTTAGAATCCTATTAAATAACTTGACTCCCCTATTTTTCATAGCAGCAAATTCCATGAATTTTGCATGGAATAAAAATTTAGCAATCATAGCAGTTGCTAATTTCTGTGCTGTGCTCAGAGCAGCCTTTCACTTCCCTGTAATGATTTTTAAACATTATCCTGCTGTTTCCTTTTTTCTGTGCCTGGCATTGAAGAGCTCTGCGAACTATTTGAATTGCTCTGCTCTGAAAAAAAAAAAAAATCCTGTAGGGGAGGAAAAATTAAATTCAATCATCACTCTACCCTCTGTGAACTGTGAAAGTCTTGGGAACATGAAAAGGTGCTTTGGAAAGGATGTTAAGCATTCAAAAGATTAGACAGCAATGTGCAATTAAATGTGTTCCACAACCCTTTGTCAGAGTATCCAAAACCTTACTTCTGCATGAACTTCAAATCCTCCCACTGGGAGCTTGTTCAAGTGGTTTACTTTAAACCTGTACTTTAGATATTCCATACCTTTCACTTTTATAATTCTTCAGCATATGCTAACACTGGCAGAGTTAATAGTAACTGACTAATTTTAAACCCTGTGATTACTGGAGCTGATTTATATAGTAGCTTCACTTCACAATACTGCGAATCAGGCACGCAGTAATTGCCAAGTTCAATTTTAGCTCTGTCACACTGAAGCATTAGTTTTTATGCCTCAGCTGTTGCCTCCTCCATGCTATAGAGGTAAGTTGATAATGCAGTAGGTTTTGCTGTTAAATATCACAATATTGTGATACCCAGTGTCAGATTCTTGCAAGCTTTGTGAGCTATGCATCATCTATTAACTAAATACTTTTATTAAGGGAATGGTTTGAAAAGGCTCTTATTCTAATTTAGCTCAGAGCACTGAACACTGGAAAGGGGGTGGGGGGGGATGTCATGATTTAATTCAGCACCAAGTGAATTGGTGGAGAGAAGCACTCAGCATCATCATCATCATCAAGGGGCAGTGATGGGAAATGTGAAGGGATTAAACTAAAGCCAGTGAACACAAACCTTCCAGCTGAGGCTCCTCACCCTGACCTCAGGCCTGGCACTTGTAGGAGCAGTGCCAGGAGCTGTCTCACTCCTCAAAACCAGGAGCTCTGGGGCTGAGGGTCCATGCCCAACAGTGAGTGGCACCTTCACCATCCCATTCCTTGCCATCCCTGTGGATGCTGCTGGCAGGGCTCATGGAGCCTGCTGGGACCAGCAGAGAGGAGGAGATAGAGATGGGACACCAGAGAATCTTTGCTAAGAAGGGATGGGGCTCCACAGCTCAGGGATGAGCTGCACTTGAAGGAAGAATTGAGGCTGTGCTGCTGCTGCCTCACAGCTGAACCAACACACACAGCTGGGCATTACCAGTAATCCCTTAATAGCACTTAAATCCATCCATCTCGTGGGCTTCCTGCTGGAAGATTTTCTTTGATTGTTTTTGGTTGGTTTGGTTTTTTTTTTATTATTAAAGTCTGCTCATATCAAATTTACAAATGTGGTAAACTGGAACTGCTTTCCTTCCCATTCACACTTTCTTTGGTGCTCAGGATCAACATGAGCTGGAGCCCCAAAGTATCAGAGAAGGCTTCTTTAAGGAGCAGACCCAGGCCTGGGCAGGGATCTGGGCACCTCCTCTGTGCCAGGGGCACAGGAGTGGGGGCTCTGCTCTGTTCTGCTCTGCTCTGCTCCATGGTTGATCTTTGCAATCCTTTGTCTGGAAAGAGCACAATCCATCAGAAGAGTCTCTCTGCACAGCCTGCTCCTGTTGGACAAGCTGCACTGATTTAACCCCTTCCTCCCCTCCACAGCTCCCCCATCCCCAGGCAGATGCAGAGACACCAATCCAAGCCAACACCCAGGTCTGGCCCCTGTGGGGGCTCCAGGGAGCCTCCCTGATCCCCCACTCAGCAGTCCCTGGGCCACTCTGGGGAAATTCCCTCTGCCAGCACCACCAGGGGTTTATGGGCACAGCTGTGCAGCCCCTGATCTTCCCTGACAACATGGATCTCAGTCCAGCTCTGAAATTCATTGCTGGGAACTCAGCACAACCCACAGGGACAGTGGCGACCAGTCCAGTGGCCACCTCTCCATTAACCCTCTCACCACTGGAGCAGGGCAAGAGCCTGAGAAGGGGTAAGTTCCTCTTTTATTATTTTTTCCCCCCAGTTTTCCAAAAGGAAAAGAACCAGACAAGATGCTGGACAGGGAGCATCCTGGCAGCCTGGAGAGCTGGAGCTCCATTCCATCGTGGCTCAGAGCAGTGTCCAGGGCTCCCACAGCACAGGCAGCATCCTCATCCCTGCAGCCCTTCATGTGGGAAGGTGGCACACCTCACACACAGAGAAAGAGGAAGGAAAAATGGGGGAATTCTGCCAAGTGTGTGGTCACTGGGAGGAAGGAATGGGATTGAAGAATTTTTCAGCTTTGTTGATTTGGGTAAAACCAAAGCCACGAGTCTCAGCATGCTCCAGGAACACACTCCACAAATTAATCAACCACAGTGCCCAGGGATTCTGAGGTGGAATTGACTCTTTGAAGTCTGAAGTCACACTTTTCACCAGCCACCAGGGATGTCTGACCAGTCCCATTTGTTTCAGAGCCTCTTCCAAGCTCAGTCCAGCTGACTGGTGGCTGCAGCAGTCCCTGGGTCACACAGCTGGAGGGTGCTGATGGCATTGATGTTCCAGAGATCTTCTGGAGCTAAAGCTGAGCTCAAACCACACTTTTTCACCTGCATCACCCCTGTGCTTTCTTGTGCTTACCTAATGATTGCCCAGAGGGCAAACTCCCCATCAGAGCAGTGGGAGAGGCCACAGCCCAGCTGCAATGTCACCAAGCCCATGGCTTGTGAGGACATGGATCTCCCTGGCAGCAGGACAGGGAGGAGCAGTCTGGTGTCAGACACCAGATGCAGAACCCACAGCATTGAGATTCTTCTGAAAAATAACCCTGGAGAGAAATGCCCTGGGAGCAGTATGATTTCTGTCCCTTACACATCCACATATCCACACTCTGTGTCCACCTTAGCTATAATTTTTAGGAGCCATCCTTTCCCAAGTGCCCAGTAGGGCATTTTTCAGCTGCAGCCTCAAAGCTCTGCTGGCCACACATCAGTGCAGTGGTACCCAACAGCCCAGGTCAAAGTTTAAAGAGAGCTTTGTACCCACAGGAGCCACAGAGGGAGCCAGCAGAGCTCACCTGTATCCTCTGGGAGTTGGGAGACTCCAGAGCCAGCACCACACATCTGCCTGCAGAGCAGCCAGGGAGGTTTGCATCCCTGCCTGAAAAAATGGTTTGAGTTGGAAAGGACCTTAAAGCCTACCCAGTTTCACTCCTCTACCATGGGCAGGGACTTTCCACTATCCCAGGATGCTCCAAGCCCCAGCTGGGCCTTGAACATGTCCAGGGATGGGGCAGCCACAGCTTCTCTGGGCAACCTGTGCCAGGGTTTAACTGTAGGAAATGAATTTGTAGAAAAATTATAAGATCTGTAATTCATCTGTATGAAATATAACATCTGTATTGCATGAATTATAACATCTGTGTTGTCTCACCCTTCCCATAAGACTGAAAATAGAGTAAAAGTTTTTAAAATGCCTCTCAGTTGCCCCACCTTTGGGTCAGAAAAGGGCATAATCTGACATTTTACCACTGTCATTGTAAAAAAAAACAAAACCAAAAAAACCCCTTTCTTATATCCAGTTTAATTTGAGCCTCTTTTAGTTTAAAACCATCACCCCCTGTCCTGTAGCAACAGGCCCTGCCTAAAAAGTTTGTCCCCATCTTTATTGATCCCCTTTAAGAACTGAATATGGAAGAGCAGGAGCTTGCACAGCATTTTATCCCCCAAATTCATGGCTTCACACCACTTAGGAGCTCTGTTTTGCTGTGGAACAGGACAGGGGCATTGCCACAACCAACATTGGGATGCCACATCCTGAGGGAAGCTGTGGGACAGAGCTCCAGAGTCCAGAGCTGCCCCAGCAGCACATCCCACCAGCTCTGCACAGAAAACACCTCCTGCTCTAATCCCTCCAGCAGCATACCAGAGTCATCCCCACCCACATTTTATAATCTGGAGATTGGGGCAGTCACATCTTTTGAAAAATCCCCTTGCCCAGGATTTTGCTCCTGGGAAGCTGAGAAGCCTCAGAGGAAAAGGAAAACAATAATTATTTGATTTGCTTCACCTGTGTTTTGCTGCTTTGGAATGTGTTTGGAGATTGTTTACCAACAGGTGATTGTTCCATTGGTTTCATGTGAATTATTTTGACTCATTGGCAGTCAGGGCCAAGCTGTGTCAGGGCTCTGGAGAGAGTCACCAGTTTTCATTATTATATTTTCAGCATTCAGTAAGTATCCTTTCTGTATTCTTTAGCATAGTTTAGTATAGTATTCTTTAATATAATATAGTATTATAAAGTGAGAAATTATCCTTCTGAGAACATGGAGTCAGATGCATCATTCCTCCCTGCCACGAGAGACCCCACAAATACAATATTAGATAACAAACTGAATGCAACATTCAGCTTAAAATAAAAAAAAAAATAAAAACATTGACACCTTTGCACAGAGAGATTTTGGCTTCTCTTTCTAATGCATTTAGCTGCTTTTTATGAAAACATCCTCATTATTTTCTGTGAAAAGAGGCAAGCAGGTGGTCCTGATTTCATGTGTCATGTGTGCCCTACCATGCTGTTATGTGACTAAACTGAACACTGAGGTCTGAGCAGCTGCTTGCAGTGGGCATGGGGACAGCAGAGCCCCCAGCTGCTGTGCTCCTAATTCCTGCTGTGTCACACAGACTCATCCCAGAACGGTTTGGGTCGGAAAGAACTTAAAACTCATCTCATCCCACCCCCTGCCATGGCAGGGACACCTTCCACTGTCCCAGGGTGCTCCAATCCCACCCAGCCTGGCCTTGGGCACTGCCAGGGATGCAGGGGCAGCCCCATCACTGGGCACTGCTGGAAATCCAAAGCGTGCTGAGTTTCCAGCAGCCTCAGCTCACACCCTGTGTGTGCATCTGCAGCTCTGGGAGCTGCCTCTGGTGCTTGTGCAAGGCACCTCACACACCCCAGAGCTACTCCTGCAACTCCTGGCACACCCAGCACCTCCAGTGAGCACTTTCCTACTGCTTCCTGTTTTCCCATCACAGTTAGGAAAAAAGAAAGCAAAGAAATCCCCCAAACTCCAAGTGTTTGTTGGTGTTCAGATGAGAGAATAAAAGATATTTCCCCAAAGTCTGTTTACTCCCATGCTGACACATGGAGAAGCTTTATTTAAAGCACTGAAAAGCTTCTTGGCCCCCTCCTCACGCTGCCCAGTGCCCCCAGTTTCAGCTGTAAATGTGAAACCGGTTTGTTGGGGTGAGAGCTGCATCACTGAGTGAGTGAAGGGAGGAGGGAGGAAGAGGAGCATGAAGAATTACATCAAGAACTGGCCCCCAGAGGCCTCTGTGATGCACATCCCCACATCACACTGGCAGCTCCCAGCATCCAGCCCCACTGGGGTTTATCTGCTCCAGAGCTGGAATTCATTTTGCACTCAACTAATGTAAGCCCAAAGTGCTTTCAAACAATACTCCTCTAATAGAGACATTACAAAAGCCATTATTTTCCTGTTTAGAGTCAAACTAAGCTAATACAAAGGTAACTTTATTTTAAACAGACTGCCATCATCACAAACAACTGATACCAAATATTCTTTTCCAATATACAAGGAATTTAAGTTTCATTTTTGCTCTTCTTGAAGGAGTCAAGAATACCAGCTTGGCAAACACCAGCTTGTGCAGCAACATGATAAAGAAACTGGAAAACACTTGCCTCCAAATCCTCTTCCTTAATGAGAGTTAGGAAAGGTCTGTTTAATAATACATTTAATTTCAAGCTCTCTTTCCTCCTACTTTCTAGAAAAGCATACATTCCAATGACACACTGAAAAAAAAAAATCTTTCAAAATTATTTCTAAATGGTTCCCAGTTACGTTCTTGAAAGTATTCCCAGTTGTCTGTGACATTATCAGGCTTCCTGCCCACCCCAGCAGCATCCTTAAGGACTGGGAGGGAGCTGTGTTTGCTGCTATCGCTGCATAAATCCAAAGCAGCTCACAGGATTTGCTCCACAGGGAACAAGCCTGATCCTGGTATCCTCTGTGCCACAACTCTGCTTTTTCAGACCATGCCTGACTTCAGCCCTGTTTTACAGAGCCTGCAGCTCCAGGTCACACTCAGTATCAGCCACCTGGCACCTTCAGGTGATTTCTAAATCTCAGTTTTGCTGAGCAGCACAGAGAGACCTGCAAAGCTGCTCTCTGTTGTTCTAGGGCATGAAATAAAATGATGTGGACACTGGATCAAGGCAAAAAAGAGGGAAAGTTTCATTTTGACTTTAACATTTATAGATTTCCAAAAGTGACAGTGGATTGGAGGATGACAGTGCCACCTCTCCAATGATGCTGGACAAACCAACAGTCCATCAAATTTCTCTTCTTCCACAAAAGAATGCAAGACAATATGCTATTTACATAAAGTACATTAAAAAGTTCGTTATAAAAATGTAAACATCAAAAAAAATTAAAAAAACTTTAAAAACCCAGGGCGACAGCTCCCCCAAAGTTACCACAGCAGGGAAACTGAGAGCTGAGCTGGGCAGAGGGGGGATGGAATGCTGAGGTGACCAAACCATCCCCATCTGGAATGAGCACACAGGGCAGCAGTGGGAGCTCTTCCCCAAAAGCACCCACGTGGCTCTGCACAGAGCTGCTCCCCCCGTGCCTGCCCTGGATGCCAGGGGCAGCGCAGAGCTCTGGCAGCAACGCCCTGCCCTGGTTTATAAAGCTCCACACTGTGCTCCTGCCCTCCCAGCAGATCTTCCTGCACCTCAAGAACGGCACAGAGCAGTGAGGATTGTTCCTCCCAGCGCCAGGACAGCCCCTCAGGGCTGATGGTGAGCCTTGCTCCAAGTATATCCTTCCTTGGAAGTGGGATCCTCTCCTGCAGCCCCAGCACAACACCCAGCACAGGCTGCTGCTGCCAGTCCCAGCACTGCAGGGCTCAGTGCTCCTCTGAACTTGACCTTTCCCTGTCCCAGGCTGCTCCCAGCCCCAGTGTCCAGCCTGGCCTTGGGCACTGCCAGGGATCCAGGGGCAGCCACAGCTGCTCTGGGCACCCTGTGCCAGGGCCTGCCCACCCTGCCAGGGAACAATTCCTGCCCAATATCCCATCTAACCCTGCCCCCCTGAAGTCATTGTCCCTTGTCCTGTCCCTCCATCCCTTGTCCCCAGTCCTCTGAGGACCATCTTCTGGATGCTGGGGCACCTGGCAGGAGCATCCTCTGGAGTCCCACCATCCCTGCTCCCGTGCTGTAGGATGCATGGAGGACCAGAAGGTCCAAGAGCTGCTGAAGGCTGCCAGAACATCCTCTTTACCTCCAGTTCCACTGCAGTGCCACCACAGAACCCAAACCGTGCCAGAGCACCAGGACAGCTCTGGCTGGATGTAGCCCCCGAGCCCCAGTGCACAGCTGTGTCCATTCCATGCCAGCCTAGTTTGAGAAATGGCATTTTTTGGTGGGATCTCGAGTCCCACATGGAAACAGTGTCCGCCACAGGCTGGTTGGTTGTTGCAGAGCATCTCACTACACCAGGAGCTTCAGGCCAGACTCTCAGGCCTGGGCATCCTCTAATTCTGTGGCAGTGAGGATTAACTGGACACTGCAACAGTTGTAGATGCACAGCAATCTTAAGCCTGCATCAGCCTTACAAAGGCTAATTCATTATCCTTTCTGCTCCAAAAACAAGCTCTGCCTTCATTTACACCTCCACCAGCTCAAAGGAGGCTTCAGAGGTAAAACCTGGACAAATTTTATCAATGAGTTCAAATCTTGAGCTAAATCACAAGGAGGAATGGATTTACCCTAATCCCCTCCAAACATTCATCAACATCACCTGCCAGCTCAGCAGGATTTAATCTCTTTTTAATCTCTCAAAAGCAGTGGAGTGGATGGGGAAGAGGTTGGGCACACAGCAATGGTGGATCTCTCTCTCTCTGTCTCTTTTATTTTCTTTCTTTTTTGAGAGAATCCTGGCTGCCAAATAATACAAAGCAGCACTTGGAAATTCATTAGGATTTTGCTAATGTCACTTTCCAGGTAATTAACTGGTTCGGACAGAACACCACCTGGCTGAGGAGAAGAGGTGCCTTGGAGGAACACGGTGTCTCCATGAAGATGCTCCAGGAGCTCCAAATCCGCCAGCAAGGACTGTTCAGGCAGGCTCTGCCCTGGACTGAGGGCAGGGGTGGGGTGGAGATGCACCAAGGGGTAGGAGAACCCTCCCACAGCATCTGCCAACACCACTACAAAAAACACAAAATGTGCCCAAACCGCAGCTTTGCTCCGCGGGTACCCGTTGTGTTGTGATTTTGGGGTTTGCCCCAGAACCTCGGGTCCCTCCCTGATAATTCCCTCCCAGGTGTGTCAGTCCCCTCTCCTTCCCTCACCCTGACCCCTCCCAGCGCTGTCTGTCAGTCCTGGCATTCCAGAAGGGGATCCAGTGATTGGCAGGTTCAAAGGATGCCCTCTACCCCCGGGGGCTCTGGGCCATCCAGGTGTCCTCTGTCCCTTTGTCCCTCTCCTCCTGTCCCTGGCTGGTGGCTCCTGCCCCTTCCCTGCCCTCTCCCGGGGTTAAAGGAGCAGCAGCCACGGGGTCAGGAGTTCTGCTGGAGCTGCTGTGGGTTCAGAGGCTGTGGGGCAGAATAAAGCTCTGGATCCAAACCCTCCAGCAGAACCCACTCCTTTCCTTCCCCATTGCCTTAAAGCCCCTCCAGCAGAGAGAAACCTGAGGAGCAGCCCCTGCTATGGGGGGAGGCTCCATCCCAGCACCACCAGAGCTCCTGCACGCCTGGACTTGTCCCCACGTGCCCAGGGCAGCACCCAGCCAGCCAAAAGTGTCCCTGGGGTGAAACACCACACAGCCATGGCCAAAAGTGTCTGTGGGGTGAAACACCACACAGCCATGGCCAAAAGTGTCTGTGGGGTGAAACACCGCAGTGCCGCCGTTGGGTTCAGCACCAAGGGCCAGACAAGCTCAGGCACGTCCCGTCCGGCTGTATTGCCATTATTTCAATAGGTATCTCCCCCACAACCAGTCCCGGGAGCGTTCCTGTCCCCAGTAAAGCTGTGACAGCCCCGATCCGGGGTGCGGCGGGCAGTGCCGGCCCAGGGGGCTCAGCAGCGCCCGGACCCCGGCACAGCCCGGGGCTGACGGCAGCGGAGCCGGCGCGGGGGCGAATCCCCGGCAGCGCCTCTGGGAGCCCCCGATGGGAGCGTTAGTGTGTGATTCGAGGTTTACATAACACCAGCCAGCGCTTTTGGCAGGAACAATCGGTATTAGCAAGGAAAAGGAAGCATCAGGAACAGCCGGCGGAGCAAAGAGACACCTCTCGCAGCAGCCCCCGGGCTAGGAAGAAAATAAATAACAAATGCAAAAGAAGCAACACTTGGACAGCAGAGAGGGAGAGGGGAAGCCTCTGCAGGGGGAAACCAAGCCTGAATCGTGGATGAGACGAGAAGGGAATTAAACTTTGTGTTGTCACATCCTTCCCACCCCCGTGGGACTGAGCTTTGTGCTTCACCAAGGCGCTCCAGTCACGCCTGCCACGCTCAGTCTTGGCCAGGGGAAAGGTGGGGCCCAAAGATTGTGAGGGATGAGCGGCTCGCACTAACTCTGGGGCTCAGAGGAGCCCAGGAGGGTCCCAAAGGCATGGAGCTCAGTGGCCAGCCCACCCTGCAGAGCCTGGCTCCATCACTGCACCCGGTAACACACCGTGCTCTGAAACCTTCAGTCACATAGATTTCTTCATTTTTATCTCCACTCAGCCTGGTGTTGCTGGGTTTCACTCTGGGAGGTTGTGTATATCAGAGAATATTGCAAGTTGGAAGTGACCCAAAAGGATGATCAAAGTCCAGCTCCTGGCCTGGCATGGGACAGTCCCAAGAATCCCAAACCAAATCCAGAAAAGCCCCAGAGAAGGCTGGACTGCCCCACTGGCCTCGTGAGCGGCTCCACAATGGCCAAAGGGATGAGTTTCACGTGACTCAGCTTGCCCCTGTCCCACTGTATGTCCCACACTGAGAATCCCAGAGGTGGGAACACTCCTCCAAGATCACAGAGTCCAACCATCAGCTCAGCACTGCCAAGGCCAGCATTAAAGCATGTCCCCAAGCCCCACATCTCTGTGATTTTGGGAGCACATGCCCTCACCCATAGAGCAGCACAGCCACCAGCAGCCCTATCTCACAGCTCCTGAGGACATCTGCCTGGTGTCCCAGGGATGGGAAGAGCCCCAGCAGCTCTCCAGGAGCCTCCCTGCTGTATGGATGTGTGCTGAGCAAGGCAGCAGCCTGTTCTGCAGACCTTCTTGTGCCAAGCAGAGCGTCCCTTCCCAGCTGGCACTGTCCCCGTGCTCATGGCACGATGACAGTGACACAAGCCCCGCATCCAGCACCAGGCTCTTCCTGCCTCTGAGCTGTCCAAGATTTCCAGCTCTGGCAGCAAATGAGAAGCTCCAATTGAGCTTCAGAACATCTAAAGACAATTCCTCAAAACAAGAGGATGTTAAAATCCACATTTCCCAGAGAATTCAGCAGTGCTTTCCTGGAAATGGGAACTACCTGTGGCTTCACGTGCAGCTTCTGGAGGGCAGCTCTCCATAGCAGGACTTAAAATCAAACTTATCAGGAAAGTTTCCATTATAAATTTGGATTCACCCGTGATACAGGGTTTAGAATCCAATTTGTGCTGGAAGGGACCTTAAAGATCATCTCCCTGCCATGCACAGCGCAGGAAGGTGAAGGAGTGGGAAAAGAGGATGAAAATTTTGTGCAAGGCTGTCCTTGATTCCAGCTCTTGGCTTATTTCCTCTCCAACTTGCACATTGTGACCTTTCCAAGGAAAAAATAAAATGTAAAAAAATATAATAAATAAATGAATAATATTAATGCATGCAGGGAAAGGATGCCAGAGTCAGCTCCAGAGCCTGCAGTCCAGATCCCTGCTCCCAGGACATTTTCTAAATCTCAGTCAATACCACATGTTTTCCAAAGAATGAGGCATTTCACATTTTATTAATTCTAACTAAAGCCCTTTTTATTGCAAACTTTCTATTTAGCATTTGATTGCAGCCACCACCACTGAGACTCTCACTGTATTAGAGCAGAAAATCTATTGATATTTTTCTTTCCTGCCATCTCAATCCCAGAAGGTGCTATTGAAATTAGTTCAAATACACTTTCAGAGGTCCCTTCCAGCCCGAGTTACTTTATGATTTTTACCATGTATTTGTTTCTTTGGTGCTCTCACACAAATTTGGTACCCCACTTCCACAGGTGAGTGAAGCTCCATGTTGTTATTCCCACCAGAATTTGGCCTCTCCTAAAAAGAAGGCCAAATATACCAAAAAACTCACTTAAAGGCCTGCAAGTTTATGAACTAAAAAGACCATTTCAATACTTTTCACCTTTTTAAAGCCCAGCTCTTAAATGGAAAACCCAACTTAATAGAGTGTTCAAAAAGCCACCATTCTGGTCTGATTTAAATCAAATGGTTAAATACTCCACATGTTTGGCACAGCCAGAACTATCTGCTTTGCAAACAGATGGCCACCCACTATTAATTTGCAACCTTGACACAGAAATGCAGGTTGTCAATTAATTAAAAAACAAATGCCAGCAGTCTTCAGTTCACATTATGACCTGCAGCCTTTCCTCTTTATCTTAAATGAAGGAAAAAATAAATATATAAAGCTACCACCTACTAATGCAAACTCTTGGCACGGAATAAATGCTGGTCTCAGCTTGAACAGATTTATCAAGTTTAAACCACAGTGTCACCAACATCCGTCTGGGGTAGAGAGCCCAGACCATAATTCCAGTGTCAGTCCCTAAATATCCCTGGATTGAAGGCTGACCTCACTGTCTGGCTGCAGGGCTGGGCCCACGGTGCTTGCTGGAAGGTTTTTCTTCCAGGGCTGTTTGATCTTCAATCAACAATGCTTATCAGTGCTAAAGTCTGCCAGCCATTCCCAAAAGTTTGATATTTTTAACAGCACATTCTTCTTCTCCTTTGAACGCTATTTAGAGACAAGATAATGTGGCAGGGGAAAAGTTGCCTCCCTGGGTTGAGCATGAACAAACAGAGCAGGATCTGATGGGGGGAATATTTTCCATTGCTACAAGCCCCAGTTTCTGTTCTTTGTGTCCCCTCCTCCCAGTATTTCTGCTTTTTCTTCTTCATATAATATTCCAGTGCTTTTTTGGGCCATTGCATAAGCTGAAACAAACCAAGATAATTCAGCTAGAATTCACTAAGGTTTTCTTACATTTCATTTCCATGCTGTCAAAGTTTCTCTTCTTTTTGTTGAGGACTCCAGGGTACACTGCCCCTCTTCTGACAGTAGGGACAACAGATCTAATTCCCTAAAAATACATCATTTTTCCACTGCAGGCACAATGTTCTGAGATGGCTCAGTGCATAAAACCCCTCTGTTCAAAGAGGCACCCAAGAAAATAAAGAAACAGGGAATAGATCTGTTATTTATTGACAAAAAAAAAAAAAAAAAAAATCTTAGGGTTTAGTAACTGTAAGTGATGCACCAAAATCACAGAATGGTTTGGGTTGGATCTCATCCCACCCCCTGCCATGGCAGGGACACCTTCCACTGTCCCAGGGTGCTCCCAGCCCTGCCCAGCCTGGCCTTGGGCACTGCCAGGGATCCAGGGGCAGCCTCAGCTGCTCTGGGCACCCTGTGCCAGGGAACAATTCCTAATTCTGAATCTCCCATCCAGCCCTGCCCTCTGGCAGTGGGAGTCATTCCCTGTGTCCTGTCCCTCCATCCCTTGTCCCCAGTCCCTCTCCAGCCCTCCTGGAGCCCCTTTAGCCCTGCAGGGGCTCTGAGCTCTCCCTGGATCCTTCTCCTCTCCAGCTGAGCACCCCCAGCTCTCCCAGCCTGGCTCAGAGCAGAGGGGCTCCAGCCCTTGGAGGGTCTCCAGGGTCTCCTCTGGACTCACTCCAGCAGCTCCAGGTCCTTTTCATGCTGGGGGCCTTCAGCAGCCCACCCTGTGCCCTCCCAGCACCACAGAGGTCCCTGGGAGCATCTTTCCCTCTGCATAAAGGAGAGGTGAGGAATCAAACAGCTCATCCTTGATCAAATTTTGGCTCTCAGGGGAGGAGGGAGCTCAGCCTGCACTGCTGGAACAGGGCTGAGCTCCACCAGCTCCCCACATGAGGCCAAGCTCTCCATGACAATCTCCTCCCTTCCCAGCATCATCCTTCATGCTAAAACTGTTGCATTTGAGGGTTTTCAAAAGGCTTGGGAACTCCTAAAGAGCCTGCACAGCCCTACCAGCTTCCCAGGGAGAGGGAGATGTTCAGGAATAAACAATAAGGGTGAGCCTGGCTGGAAAGGTGAAACTTCCTGCATGGGTATGAAGGTGGAGATCCACATCTTTGGAAGAAAGAAGCCTTTCAGATGTCCCAGGCTCTGCTTGCACTTCTCCACGGGCCTGGATCTCCTGCAATGGATAACTCAGCGCTCAGGGTGGCTCAGATTGTTCCTAAAATAACCCCCACATGTCTGGGGGACCCTGAAATGAACTGCTGCCATTTCCTGGAGAGGATAAAAGGCAGAGCCACGACACAGCTCTTATCTCCCACCCATGGCCACTGGCAAGAGCAGAGATGGAGAGGAAGGTGATTGTTTTTTCTAAAGTGGAGAGGAAAAAGCACCATGCACATGCAGGCAGCTGGGAAGAAAGGAGATGGAGCCTCCCTGAGGAGCCCAGATGGGGATGGAAACTCTGACTCACCAGCAGGTTTTGTGGGAAGAGAAACCTGCTGATGTGTGATCCAGCTAATGTGATAAAAAAGGGCTCCTTGCCACTGGGGGTGGAACAGGATCCACGGGGTCGTGGGGAAAACACAACCTGGCTGACACTGAGGATGGTGGCATGTCCCCAGAGGGGAGGGTGGCACGTGCCAGGGCTCATCCTCCACCTCCCCTGAGTGCCAGGGCTGTCCCAGACCTTCTCCAGGCTGGGGGGCTCTGCTGCTCATTGGGAATGGGGAGAAAAGGTTCAGAGTGGCCAAGTTCTGCTACCTGCCCCACAGGTCCTTAAAATGTCACACCCCCCCCTTTCCTAGCACCAGCTAAGCCATGAGATCTTTAGAAACCCAGGGAAAAAAGGCAGCGTGAGAGCAAGGGGCTGAGTCCTCAAACCAACAGAAAAAATGAAATCTTCTACATTTTAAACATTGGCAAAATTCTCCTGTGCCCAGAATTAGAGGTCAAGAAGCTGCCTGGGACCAAGGCTGGGCTGATTTCTGCAGATCAGGTTCCTCTGAAGCCACGTGCAGTGACCAACACAACCCAATAATCTCCCCACAAGAGCAATTCCTGGCTCAGGCCCCGTTTAACACTTCCCTCCCAGTTCCCTTCAGCACAGAGCCGAGCTGCAATCTCACAGTCGTCAGGAAGAGATTTAATTATATCTGCAGAGGTCAAGCAATCCATGCAAAAGATGGGGGAGGCGGGGAGAGGTTCTGTGGCACAAGGAAGAGATTCTGCCTGCAGCACCACGGCAGCCAGGGCCATTTTTCAGGGAAGAAATGGCATCCATCAGAACAAAACCTCCAGAGGGAAACAATAGGAAAAGGTGGGGGGGGAGGCAGATAATTAAGATATTTAAATCTGGTCATACAGCTGTAAAATCAGGTGATTTAATGCTGTTTTTTCTAATTTTTTTTGTTATTATTTTTTAAAGAGTGGTGTGATCAGTGCTTGTTCCAGTAAGTTTTGTTGAGAGATTCCTTCCTGCTGAAGCTGAGCATCCCCAATTACTATAATTATATATAATATATAATGCACAATATAATTTCTATCATATATTAGATAATAGATAATTTATGTACACCATAGAATATAGTATATGCCATCTATAATTTATGTGCAATATTATAGAACATACATTATGCATTATTTAATTATATTAGAACGAGTGTAAAATCACAAAGGTGGAACATTAGAGCTCAAACCTCCAATTAGGAATTAATAGTTTGAAAGCTCTAATCACACTAACACTTCAGCCTGACTTGAGGAATACTGAATAAGATCTCAAGAGGAGGCAGAGGTGCTGCTGCACGACAGTTCAGACAGAAGCCTCGCACTCACCGGATGGAAAATTGTCAGGAAAAACACATTAGCAACACAATAACTTATTTTTAATGTGGAGCTGTTAGGAAAACACAATTATATGCTTCATTTATACTGCAAGATATAACCCAACTTATGGTAAAAGCATTTAGAGCTCGTTTTGTAAAAAAAACCAGAGGAGTACAAAGGTAATAGGGAAAAATTGCACCTCGAGGGGAAAATGCTCCCCCCTCCCAGCGGGGCCAGTCTGTGGTGGAGGAGCATCCTCACCTCCTTGTAGCCAGCAGGAAGGCGATGCAAAGTGAAGGCAGCATGAAAACAGAGATTTTTCTGCAAATGCTGCAGAAAGATCCCAATGTTAACAACAACCCCCAGGAAAGGAGCTGGCAGTGCCTGTCCCTACAAGGAGGAGAAGCTGGAAGAGCCCTGCAGGGTTCCAGGTGCTCTCCCTCTGCCCTGGCACGAGGATCAGCCATGCACCCTCCAAAATATTGAGTGCTCTGGTCTGTCCAAGAAAACACAGATTATTAACAGAATATTTTCTCTGTTACAGATGCACAAACTGATCCTGGTGCCTGCTGCAGGCTCAGAGGTCCAAGGCAGAGCTGACCGTGGATTTACTCTGCAGTTAGGGCGGTGTAACACCCACACCTCTGGAACACCGATCCAGGGGACAGTCATTGATTTGAAGAATCATAAATAAATCAGAGAAACTTGTACAGTTTTGATCCTGGAATTTTTGCCTCTTGATGTCTCCTCTGCTACAAGGGCTTCCACGGATGAGGTCCTTGACAAGGTTATTCAGAAGCAGCCCAAACAAACATGTTGTTACACACAAGTCAGATCAGGCTTCAAAACATCTCCCATTGTTCCCAAAACAACCAGATTAAAGCCTCCCCTCCGTGCATGCAGAGAGAACAACATTTTCTATGAATGGATGGACATTCATTATTTAGCTCCCAATCCCTGACTTAAAGCCCAAGGCAAAAAAAATGGAGCTTCAAACACTTTCTGCTGTGCAACCCATCAAAGGCCACTCTGGAGAAGGCAGGGTTGTCCCACTGAGTAACTCAACCACTTTTCAGAAGAAGCCCTTGCCCATATCCAGGGCCTAAAAGAAAAAAAAAACTAAAAAATCTACATTTGCAAATCAACAGGAACTGCCTGCCAAATGAGAAAGAAATGGGCCCCAAATTAAAAATCTGCTGGACTTTGTTCTCCATCCAAAATCCTCCATCTCCAAAGAAAGATTTATGCTACTTCAAAACAGAGTTGGCTTCGGAACTAGGAAGGGAAAGAATGTATTTTATCTTCCAGAATGGCAAAGCAGCGCTGGAACAAGGAAAAAGGGACCATGTTTATCACTGCAATGTACAATTTATTGTAAAAATCAAAACAGAACATTTCATAGAAATGTATTTGCTACATCAACTCGGGCTCATACCGGCTCAGATCCCATTTCTGAAGGGTTCTTAAAAGAAGGGAGCACTGCTTGCAGACTAATACCCACCACATGACTAATAGATTTTAATGGTGTATTGGTAAAACAGCTTTTGTCAATTGATCAGCCCAAAAGGCAAGAAAGAGACTGTGTTTGGAGAGGCAAAGCCACAGGATCCTACAAGGAAAATTCGAGAAGAGGTTTGATGGTGTTGATGAATCCTACAGAAATCCTGCAGGGTTAATAACAGGGCCCCCAGCAGGGGGGTTCCCAAGGACCACAGGCACTCCCAGGGTCTCCCAGCAGTGTGGTTTTGGTATTCCCAGGCTGGGTCCTCCTCCTCATCCTCCTCCTCATCAATCCCCATCAATTCCACTGGCTCCAAACCGGGCATCGTGCTAACCCAGTCTGACCCTTGCAGCACCAGAAGCTAGCAGGAAGAATTTGTATTTAAATTTATTTCTGCAGGAAGAATAGAGATGATAATTCACTCCCCAAAGATACCCCTGGGGAGCAGGATCACTCCTCCTGCATCCCTGCACACCCTGCATGAAAGAGCTCAGGGTATCGTGCTCTGGCAGGATTCCTGTCACAGGCCTCCCTTGCCAAGGCAATTTTGCTTGGGCTGAGAAGGAAAAACTCCCTCCTGAGCTTCATGGAGCCACACACACAATTTAGGATCTAGGAAAAAACCTTTGCATGCTGCTGTATCAGCCAGCTCACCAGATCCTGTCACTAAAGCTCTGCTAAGAGCAGAACAAGCCTCGGTGTTACTAAAATGCACATTTTTTACCGTACCGTGGTTTACTTATCATGAAATAGAGCTGCAGAATCTCCCTAGAGCTCGAGTGGGAAAAATCCCCACATTTTCTCAAAGCAATTGGAGGGTGGGAAAATCCCCCACCAGGGAGCAACACCCCCTTAGGTGGTGCAGGAACACGCTGCTCTCCCCAAAACATCAGCAGCAGCACACACGAGCAGCTCAAAGCCCTGTGAAAGATTTCCTGGCAAACCAGCAGGAAGGGGAATGCAGCAGGTACCAATGCCCCAGGAAAATGGCCAGAGGGGACAGGAAGAGAGGTTTAGACCCAAATTTAAACAAGGAATCCAAACCAGAGGGAGGTGTTCCCTTCAGCAGCACTCGGGTGGTTGGTGACAGGGATGGGTGTCACAGTTTGGATGAGGACTCCTCACACTTCCAGCTGAACCTCCCCAGTCCCTTGTGGCCACTGTGCAGACACCAGAGGCTCTCTGCCTCTGTTCCTGCTGTCCCAGAGGTGGAGCAGGTCCTGCATCCAGCCCACAGGATGGGGGGAACAGAACTCCACAGTGAGAAATGCTCATTGCAGCTTGTCCTCCCAGGGAGCTCCTCATCAGCCCCACACCTTGGGCTGAGCACTCTGCAGCCCTAAAAATCCTGCCAAGGAGCATCAGGCTGTGAGCAGCAGCTCCTTGGGCACCAGGGAGTTTGGGGCTGGCTCCTCTCCCCAGCTGCCAAGGCAGGCTGCTCCATGCAGGATCACCAGTAGCAGGAACTGGTTTACACAGGGAACTCATTTCCCCAGCTTCGATGCCACCAGTACTGCTGATCCACCAGAACTGCTCACCAAATGCAGTCAGCAGCAAAAAGGGCTCATTCTCACCCTGCCTGATGGGGCAGGAAGGCTCTCATTATCCACTTGTGCATGTCCAGCCCCTCACCACCTTCTCCATCCCTCCCAGTGGCCAGCCCTTCCAGGGAAAACAGGGATACTGCGGAGATAGTTAAAGAAAAGGTGCAAATTTCCCCCTTCTAGGGAAGCCTGGACTGAGCACACACTCCCATTTCATTATCCCTCTAAACATCCCCTGTCCTTTCAGAAATGGAAATGCTGATGTGCAATAGGCCCCTGCGTAGCTGCAGAGAGGAATTGTGGCTGACTGCAGCGTGCAGGCGAGATTGGAGACCTCCTGGTAACAATATCATGTCCAGTAAGTGCACAAAACAATTCCATTAACATTTCAGGCTGCTCTGGGCTAAGGCAGCTCATGGCAATGGCAGAGCTCTGCCGTGCTCCCAGCGAGTTATTTATGCACAGTGACACTGCACAGCCCAGCTTTGCTGCCTCCCCCTAAAGAAACAAATAAATAAAGGAGGAAAAAAAACCCCAAACCAAACAAAAATACCCTGAACAAAACAAGTCTTTTAAATCAAAGGGTTTTAGAGCATCTTCATAAACTCAGCGAAGCAGGAGGACAGCAAAGAGCCTGTAAGTGCTCCTCGCCCAGGTCCTTCCCAGAGATGGATGTTATCCGGGATATCTGCACGCCATAGTGGGAGAATTCTGATTTTTCCAGTCCACCCTACCCTCCTCTGCAGTTTTTTAAGTGAAAACGCTTTGAGGCAGACACTGTCTCAGCCCAGCCCTGGGCCGAGCCACCAGCACCGCACAGGAGTGACGGGGTTGGGATTGGTGTGAGGTTCTGGAGTTTCCCAGAGAATCCCGTGTGGCTCCAGGAAGCAGGAGAATCTTGCTCCATGGCAGGCACAAGAGAACAGCACGCTGCTGGTGATCCTCGGCCGGATCCCAGCCCGCACCTGCCGGAGTTCTCCGAAGGAAAAGCAGCAGGAGACAGCTCCTCCCGCGCCACTCGGGGCCACGGTTTGATGCTGAAGTTTCAGCCGCCGTACCTGCAGCCTGTCAGGGAAACTGAGTCAGCCCATTCCATCCCTGGCTTCATCCCAGCGGCCTCACGCCACGGACGAACGCGCACGGCTGTGCATAAGCAAATGTCATTTGATAACTCAGAAAAGAAAAGAAAGGGGGGGGATGGAAAAAGCACCCAGCAAAGGGTAAGTCACTTCCTTTCTTCTGCCGCTGCCTCAAGCTCCTCGGTAGCAGTGACAACAGCAGCATCTGGTGGCAGTGGTCAGTACCTGGGGCGCTCCTCTGCGCTGTCCCATCCGCCCGGGCCGGCAGCAGCGCCCATCGCACCCGCTCGCCCGCCGGGCTCAGCTCGCTGCACCCCCAGGAGAGGCGATTTCCCGCAGCCTCCCGGCCGCAGCGGCAGCGAGGAGCCGCGGATCAATTGCCAGCGCCTAATCCGGGACTAATCTCAGGGATTCAGGCCACGGATGAGCTGACGACGAGGGGCCCCGCGCCCCAAGGCTCGGGGGGACACGGCACCGAGCAGCCCCAAGGCTGAGACACTGCGAGCGCGGCCACCAGCCCCAGCTCCCGCACCAAACACTGCAAGGCAAAGTAAATCATGTTGGCATCCAACAACTTCTGGGTAAAAGCGAGTTCCGAAAGCCAGCAGGATCTGGGGGCAGCCGCAGTTGCCAGCGGCTCACTCTCACATGATCCCAGATTTCTGCTCTCACACACGACGGGCGGATGTTTCAGCAGCACAAATGTCCTGCTCGCAGGTGATCCGGCTCCCGTTAGTATTTTAAGAGCTTATTTAGTGTTTTAAGAGCAACGGCAATGATAATAAAACGCTTTGAAGCCAGCAGTACGCAGACACAGGCGAAAACAACGAAAGTTGTTTCCTTTCCGTATAATCCGGCATCTCAAAATAAACGAGAACTATTAGGTTTGCTACAACTTAATAAAAAGAGATAAATAACCCACTGACAGAGAAACAGTTAAATACATCTCTTGATACATTAAGATTAATTTGCCGCGTCTGGGAAGCCGCACGCATTTCCCTCTGCTTGTGTTTTAAGAGTTTGATCCCAAAGTATCACAACAGTGAGGCGAGCCGAGAGCATCCTGAACTGCTGTACCGACGCAGGAGAGCATTTTCTCCTTTTATTAACTTTTTTCGACGCAATTACCCGAATTTGGCCTAGAAGGCAGCAAGGATTACGTCTGGGATGATCCCCCTTCCTCCAAAGAGATCTGGATCCCAGGGCTTTTTAGCTGAAACATCAGCGCTGTTTACCCACAGCGAGCAAGGCGACACTCGCAGAAAACTCCTTATCCCTGAAGTAGCTTCGCTTTCTCCAGGATGAGGGAAATTTCCTAGAGCACCTCCACGCTCTCAAATATCCCCTGCGCATCCCTCTCCCGTTACAAGTGCAGGCTGCTTCGCCTCGCAGCTGCAGCGAGCGGGGAAAACGTGAGTGATGGAGGTCTCCCCGCCGTGCTGGGGACCTGGGGGCACACGGACACCCCCAGCCCGGAGCTGGGTGCCCCCTCCGCGGGAGCGCAGCGGCAGGTGAGGGACGGAGGCGAGGGACGGGGCCGGACCCCGCGCGGGAGGAGCCGCGACCCGGCCCGGAGGCTCCGCAGCTCATGAAGAAGGTGCAAAACAACAACACGGCGAACAACAGGAAAAAAGTACCCGACAACAACCGCAACAACAACCCCCCCTCGCCCCATCCACCGCGCGCATCGCCCCGGGCCGAGCGCTCCCGGAGCGGAGGAGGTTAAACCAAGCCCGCACGGACACACGGACACCGCACGGACACACGGACACCGCGCTCCGCTCCCGGCCCGCCCCGCCGAGCAGCGCCCGGGCTCGGGCTCCCCCCCGCCCGCTGCGGGCGGCCCGGCCACCCGACGGCTCCCCCCGCTCCGCTTCCAGACCACTTTCAAAATTCCCTCCCGCAGGAGCCGGCGCCGCCGGCACTTTCCTTCCCCGTCCCCGTCCCCGTGCCCGTGCCCGTGCCCGTGGAGCAGCGCGGGACGCGCCGAGCCCGGGGTCCCCCCGCGCCCCCGTACCTTGTTGCAGTGATAATAATCCAGCGGGCCGAGGCAAGTGGGGTCCGCGCCGGGCAGCGAGCCCACGGCGGGGGGGGCGGAGGGGTAGAACCGAACGTCCATGCCGGGGCTGCGGGCGGCGGCAGGCGGGGGCTCCAGCGGGCATGGACCCGGCTGCGGCGGCGGCGGTGCCTCTGGCGCGGGGAGAGGGCGGGGAGAGGGCGGGCGGCGGCGCGGGGGGGCGGGCGGCGGCCCCCGGCCCGCCCCGCTCCGCACCGCCCCGCGCCGGGGCCGCTATTGTTCGCGGCGGGGCCGGGCGGCTCCTCCCGCGGCCGCCACCGCCGGGGGCTCGGGCACGGCGGGCAGCGCCGCCGAGGAGCCCGGTGCGCTCTCCGGTCCCCATCCCCGGCCGCCCCGGCGAGGGGAAGGCTGCCACAGCCGCCCGCCGCTTCCCGGTGCCCGCTGGGGACCCCGGCGCGTCTGCCGTGCCCCACGGCCCGCAGCGTGCCCGGTGTGCCCGCTCCCGACGCGGGACGGTGCCCAGCAGCTTCGTTTCCCTCCGCACCCGGTGCCCACCCGCTGATGAAGGATGCTGTCCGGCGCGCTGATCCGCCCTCACAGGAGCCCCAAAGAGGCGCCCCGTTTAGAAGCACTAACTGCGCCCCGTTTCTGGAAGGCCCGTGCCTCTCCCAGCCTGGAGAGAACAGCCAGGATCAACCTTGGCGGTGCCCTCCTGCTCCCCAGGGCACAGACCCCCCCATTGTCCCCCCACCTCGGCTTTCCACACATCCCATCCATGTATCTTTATAATTCCCGCTGCTGGAAGGCAGCTCCATCCATGACCACCCTCCCGGCCATCCCCCGCCGGCTCCCACGGGCCGGGATTTTCAGGGCACAGCAGCATGGAAAACCCAAAGGTGTCCGTGGGGAGGGAGGATGCTCGGAGGTGAGCAGGCTGCGCGGGCAGGGCTCCCCCTCCCTTCCCCGCTGCCGCAGGCTCCGCTCTCTCCCGCTCTCTCCCAGCGGCTCCCAACAGATCCCTCTGGAAAAGCAGCCCCCGGCAGAGAATGTTATGTACAGAGTGGTTTTGCAGGACGTTATCCCATCCCCAGGCAGAGGGAAACGCTTGAAAGTTGCAACAACCGGTCCATAGGCTGGCAAGGAGCTGGGACAGCGCTGGCAGAGTCAGTTTGCTGGCAAATCTCCAAGAGAAATTGCCTTTTTTTTTTTTTCTTTTTTTTTCCTTTTTTTTTTTTTTTTCCATTAGAAAAAGCCCTTCTGACTGATTCTGAAGGCTTATTTCCAGCATGCACCCTTCAGGACTCTCTGGGGCTGGAAAACTGAGCTAAATAAATGCTGAGTTCTTCCTCCAGTGTCTTTCCTTGTGAGAGTGGGGCCAATTCCTGCCAAATTCAGGGAGCAGGAGGCGGGCTGGGGTTTCGAGGGAATGCCAGCTCCAGGAATCAAGTGATTATGTAAAAATCGCAGTTCTCATTTAAATTAAAAACAAGATTTCAGCTGTCGTGGTGGTGGAAAAAATCGATTTAAGGATAAAAATTGACTTGGGCACAAAAACTACTTCACATTTATTATTATTTTTCAAACTGGGTGATTTTTTTCTGGAGAATCCTTTTGTATTTAGCAGCAAAGCAGGTTGGCTTCAGGAGTTCTCCAACAGAGAAGCTGCTCCGAGGGCTCCCAGTCAAAGGCATAATAGAGATGTCCAATATTTTGCATTAAAACTTTGAATATCTGAGCTCCACTGATCTGTGCCCTTCCTGATTTACACACCCCCTGAAAGGACTGGTTTTCCTGTCTCCCTCTTTCAGCAAATACTGAACTGACATGTCACATTATTAGAGCTTCATTATTTTTGTAAAACCTTCCCAAGTAGACTGACTGGTATATTACGAAGTATAAATAATTAAAATAATAGAGATGTCAAAATAATGGAACAAAGTGTATTTTATGATGCATTATTCTGGCTTGTTTATCCACAAAGTCAGTATTTAGTAAGCAGCCTCTGAGTCATTAGCAAGGTTTGACTGTATTATTATCTTTATTAATTATCATAATTATATTTCTTATATTGTGGAGTCATTGCTAGTGGCTTTGCAGTTAAGGTGGAATTGACTTTCCCACTAAAAGCAGGATTTAATTCTGTTGTTTCCCACAAATGAATACATTTTGTCACCAAACATGCAGCACCTCCCTGGCTGATACAACCCAATTTATTTGCAGTGCCTGAGCCGCCCCGTTGCTCCATTTCAGAGCCTCTCAAAGCTCATTTTTCCCCCCAATGAAGCCCCATTTTCTCAGATTTACACAGCTCAGCCCTGTCCAACTTTGCACATTCATCTGCCTCCGTTAGAGACCGATCTGAGACACCCAGCATCACAAAGAGTTATTGCTATTAATAGCCAGAATGCTTTTATATATATATATTTATATATTTGTATATATATCCACATATATGTGCCAAAGGAAGCTGGCAGAGGGAACGCTCCTCATCAGAGCAATGTTCTCACAGCTCACCTCATGCCTCCAGTGCTTCTCCTCCCCAGACTGTCTGAAGAAGACAACCTAGTGGAGCTGAGCTCACCCCTGGCCAGGGCCCGGATAGCCATGGGTGCCTCCAGCCTCCCTCCAGGGTTCTCTGCCCAAGCACCCACAGCTCCTGCCCCTGCCCAGCCTCACCACGCATCCAGGAAGCCTCCAACTTGTGCCTGCTGCTGAATCCTCCTTCAGCCAGTTTTTCCCTGTGTTTCAATGTGTTTTGTCCTGGTGGCACCTTGCTGTTGAGCAGATGTGGGGATGCAGATCTGTGTGAACTCCTGCTCTCGCCAGGGGATGCAGATTGGTGTGAATTCCTGCTCTCACCAGGGGATGCAGATTGGTGTGAACTCCTGCTCTCCTCCAGCCCCTCTCCACGTAGGATCAGCACTGCACCATGGAGGTGGCCCCAGGGCTAGAGGACATCTGCTCTGGAGCCAGGCTGGCAGAGCTGGAGGTGTCCAGGCTGGAGAAGAGAAGGCTCCAGGGAGACTTTAGAGCTCCTTCCAGTGCTGAAAAAAAGATTGGGACAGGCCTATTGTCAAGGCTTGCTGTGATACCACAACAGGTCAAGACTTTGGGTACTGCCCAGGTGTGCACAGGTGACAGGAGTGCTCTGGGGTGGCTGAAGGGAGCCAGCAATAGCACTGGAGCTGCAGGATCCCCAAGAGGGCTGAGCCAAGCAGCCAAACAGGCTGCAAACACCAGGATCTTTTCCTTTCTTGACCCCAAAACCCCAGAATGTTTGCAGTTGCTTTGGCTGGGTGGCTGAATGAGGAGCTCCCAACATGACAACTCACATTTCATGGCTAACATTAGCTCTGGAACAGAAACAGCAGAGTGTGATTATCTCAGCAATCCCATTTAAGCCACACGGACTCCTCACAAAGAAGGGAAAACTCTACAGTGAGTATTTCTAAATATTAGGCTAAACCTGAACAATCATCATTTCAAAGGCACCTTTCAGAAGCAGGAAAAAGCCTCCAAATCTATCAGTTTCCTTATTTGTTTCAAAGTAGTTCTCCTTCTCTCAACAAACCATCTAAAAAGCCTGCTGAACAATTTTTAAAATTATTTAGCACAGTGCAGTTTATTACTTTAAAATACTGATATCATTTTCCCCACTGTATTATGCAGCTATATTTTGACATTTTAGTCTTATCCCCAGTTTATGTCTCAGAATGATTTAATTCAGAGCTACACTCCTCGTTCCCACTTGGAAGTAGAGAGATCTCTAAATATTCAGTAGTTTCAGTGGTCATAAAAAATGCTGAACAAATGGATAAAGCCAATTGCCAATAAACACAATGCAAATGTGTACATTTAAATGCAGTGAAATTGGATTAATTAAATCCACATTGCATCTGGATTTACATGTAATACAAAACAAAATTAAATGCAGCTCAAGAGCTTCCTGTGACTTTAAAATGGGGCTGATTGAAAACATCATCATTTACCTGTGTGGGCTCTGGGTCAGGAACTGTGCTGGTAATAGAAACATTCACAATCTAGATAAGCTAGATCTGACCCACAAATCAAGGTTATGAATTTGGCATCCCGTGTCGTTTAAAATCTAATGTAAAATTGCATCTCTCTGCTAACAAAACAGATGGTATTAGGCCTTCTTTTTGGCATTGGGTTTTGGTACCTGTCCAAAAAATCTTCTTGACATCCTTTAAATGCAGCTATTTAACCACCTGTCACTATGCTTTAGATGCCCATTGAATTTCTGACAGGAAAAACATTATTTTGTCTACACGTTATTTCATGACACAAGAAACGTAGCACATATACAGCAAAGTTTACACATTGTGTGAAAATCTCTTTGAAAAAAAAGAAGAGAGTTGTTACAAGCTACTAAGGCAATTACTCCATAATTAATGTCATTGATAGGATAAAACATTCCAGAAACCCAAATACAACAAAACAAAACAAGCTCAAACATGACAGGGAAGTATTAAGGACACTCACAACATCGACTGACAATTTTCCTCTGCCTGAGTGAAAACATCTCACCTTTGGTCAAACACCAACCTGGCTGTGCATATAAACAAATAATTTCCCCCCAAAAAAAATCTTAATTAGCAGGAATATGCTAAAGACAAAAGGTCCCAATACTGTAAAATATATCAGCAAGCTGCTTCTCGTGCTCAAGAGGATACAAATGCTTGATGCATCAAACCTTGGAACCATTCTTCATAGAATCATGGAATGTTTGGGTTGGAAAACGCCTTTAAAAGCGTCTCATTTCACCCCCTGCCATGGCAGGGACACCTTCCATCATCCCAGGCTGCTCCAAGCCCCATCCCAACCCAGTCTTGAACACTCCCAGGGATCCAGGGGCAACCACAGATTCTTTGGGCAACCTTCCTCCTGACCTTCAGGATCTTCTCAAAAGTCACACGGACTCACTTCTGCTGCCCAGAGGTTTCAACACATGAGACAAGGGAGAACCTTGTCCTCAACCTCACCTCCTTAAACCCACACCCAGAGCCATTCCTGATTTTTCAAAGCCTCACAGCTGTGTAGAAAATGAATTTACTTGCCAGCAGCAGCCCTGGGACGCAGCGGCAGGTGGCTTCCTTGAAACCCTGACCTTGGTCTCTCTGCTCACATGTGTCCTGAGTTTGCATTTGACTTTGGTCATTATTTGCCTTTTGGCTGCCTGGGATCCTCATCTCCCAGGGAAGTGTAGCAGCTTCCCTCCTTCCTTGTGCTGCTGCATGGGAAGGAAAAACTCTGAGTGGTTTGTTCTTATTCAAACCTGTCCTGGCCTGGGATGGTCCTCCAAATTTGGGGCAGCAAAATAAGGATGACTGCAGAGGAGAGAGGAGTTTGCATTCTGAGGAGGAGGAGAAAGGACCCAGGACTGTTTGGAGATGAAGGCTGGATCCATCTGGGGGAATTCTGGGACAGCACTGCCCCAGCTCTCACTTTGGCACACTGAGCACTGGCACACCACGCTGCTGTTCAGAATTCCTCCAGGAAAACATAAACTTTCCACAGGCAAACTGTAAGCCAAGAATGGGAATGCAGTCCAGGAGCAGAAATGCATCCTGCACAGAGTTTGCAAGGTCTACCCCAAAGCCAAACAGAAGGATTGCAGGAATGGAGAGGCGAGTGAGCTCTGTCACCCTTTGGGGAAGGCGCCATGGGATAACCCAGGAGTTTGGGACAAGAGCAACAATCCAGCCCAGATCCAAGGCAGACATGCCCTCCTTGATCACCTGTTTCTCCATGGAGGCATTTTTACTTTGTGAGAAATCAGCAAATTCACACGGGCCTTCCATTTCCTGCCCATGTGAAGAGGGTGGGAGCTGCACTCCACCCCAGATCCCATCCTCAGCCAGGCAGGTTCAGAGCCACTCCATTTCCCAGGCGTGGGACACGTAGTGAATAAGGTTTCTGTTAACTAAGTGCTACAAAAAACATGCAAAATAATTTGTCAGGGTCTTGTGCCACTTGTATAATAGAGGAAATTAATCCCAGGTGCCACCCCAGCCACTGGCAAGAGAATTACTCCAGAGACAAATTTGGCTTCGTATCTTTAATTTTACTGTGCAGCCGCTGAGAAGAAGTATTGCTTTTGATTTCAAGGATGTCACATACTGTGACCAAGTTTAACAGTTTCTTCAGTTTCTTCCTCCTGAAGTAAAGGAGTCATTTCTTATCACCGCGCTCTGCGTGAGCGTCTGGGGCTCGCGCTCGGAGAGTGAAGCAATTGAATCATCCTGTAGGTTCATTTTGGGGGTGAAGCCAAGCTCCCCTCCTCTACCCAGAGAATTAATCTTTCTCAGAGGAGCTCTCAGACTCCTCAATGCAGGAGAGAGTGGTTTTTGTTTTATAAATGATGTCCTGAGCTTGTAATAGTTGGGTTTTCTCTAAATGCACTCAATATTTCGACAGTGCAGGAGAGCTCCCAAGCTCACCCTCAGCCCAGGGAGAAGATTGGCAGCTGATCTTCCAAATTAATTCTTTTTTTTTTTAGTTTCCCATGGCTCTGCTTTGCCAAGGTGACAAGAAGAAAAAAACAACTATTGTGAGATTTGCCAATTGATCTAGGATTAAATGTCAAAATGCATTTTAGCTCAGTTTCATCGCTGTGTTTTTTTCTTGAGTTCCCAAGTCTCTGCTTTTGCTTTCACCCAACAAATCATCACTGGGCATTTTGAGGCAGGGTGGGAATTTCCCAGGGTAACCTCTGAGCTGAAGTACAGCACATGTAGTACACTTGAAAAATGGTTTTGCGTGTATTCCCACACATGAAGACAGGTTGCACCCCTGCTCAACAGCCCAGAATACACTGCCTCAAGAATCAAGGCTAAAATTACATCCCAGCTTCCACTTGCTCTCTATAAATATATTATACATTCCTAGTGACAGAAAGTTACCTTTTTAAAAACAAAAATGTTAATGAACCTGGAGATTACCAGAGGTTTTTTAGCTCTTTCAGCCTGACCTGGGATGACTCCTGCTTCCTCAGATGGTTTGTCATCATCCTTGCAGGGCTAATGGAGTGAGGGAGAGGAGAGGCTGGGCACAGGTCTGACATTAGGCATTTGTAATGGCATTGCTAAAGCATTTCAGAGCTGAAGCTTTGAACATGAAAAGGAACTTTGACTCCCCAGGCTTTTGGCAGCC
The DNA here is from genome assembly GCF_963513975.1 of Fringilla coelebs. Lineage (NCBI taxonomy): Eukaryota > Metazoa > Chordata > Aves > Passeriformes > Fringillidae > Fringilla > Fringilla coelebs. The sequence continues at coordinate 12,242,154 of NC_140044.1, read as the reverse complement.
TTCCTCCAGGGTTTCTGCTGCCCATGGAAATGCTGGTTGGTGTTATTAGCTGAGCTGCACAAATAATGGATTTTCATTTCAATGGCAGAACTAAAGACTCCAGCAATGCCAGGGAGGGTGTGGGGAATTATCACAGGTTAACCCCAAAATGTCCCCTGTCTGACACAGCACTCAGTGTCAGGTTACTTCCTGTAATTACATTGCTGAGGAGACAGAGGCCTTCCTTCCAAGTGGAAACTGAAAATGGCTCATTTTTTAAATGTGAAATGAGATATTTTGAATATTCTCTATTTGTTTGTCACACCTCTCTTTCTCTACAGAGAGAAGTTGCAAAATTAATACAAATCACAAGCTGGTTAACCTTGGTAAATCCAGATTTCACTACAAAGGTGCCTCCTCCCATCAGTGTTGCAGGATGAGCTTTGTCCTCTTCAGTCCCCAGCTCTGGGCAACCTGGTGAAACACAACCCACACTCTTCCTCTCAGTTTCTGCTCCTGTTTTTCTTCCCCTACTCACTGCTGCTGCCCTCTTCTCCATCCTGCCTTTTACTCCTGCCTCCTGTCCTTGGTCTTCTAAGCTGCAGTTTCAGCTTCTCTGTGTTTTAATCCAAGACCTCCCCCCAAACAGAAGCAGCATCACAACTCCTGACAAAGTTTCTTTCTGAGTTTCCTAAATTCTGCATGTTTCTTAGGAAACTTGTATGACACTGATGTTGTACTGCTTCCTCCAAGATGGATTTTTCCTTTGATTCTTAATAAACTTCATCCCAAATTCTGCCTTTTTATCACTATTTTCTTCCACGTGGTTTAAAAAGGCAAGAAGCCCATCCCTGAGCTGGGCAAAGAGCCTGGAATCAGCTGGGCTGTGCAGGCTGAGCCCCTCAGAGCCTCTTTGGATCAAACAAAAATACAACTTTCAGAAAGACAAACCCCAGCACTCAGCAGCTCTTCTTCTGGCAACTTCACCTTCCAGAAGAGTTTGCTCTGACAGCATGGGCTGTGATTCTGGGGGAAGTCAGGATGTGGGTGATGAAAATCAGAATTTTAGAGGGAAATTAATTTAAATGGAAATGAGCAATGGAGCTGGGGGTGTTCACCTGGAGAAGAGAGGGATTCACTGAGACCTCAGAGCCCTTCTAGTGCCTAAAGGGGCTCCGGGAGAGCTGCAGAGGGACTTTGGGCAGGACCTGGAGTGACAGGACACAGGGAATGGCTTTCCACTGACAGAGTTTAGGGTTAGATGGGACACTGGGAAGAATTCCTTCCCTGTGAGGGTGGGCAGGCCCTGGCACAGGGTGCCCAGAGCAGCTGGGGCTGCCCCTGGATCCCTGGCAGTGCCCAAGGCCAGGTTGGACAGAGCTTGGAGCAGCCTGGGATGGTGGAAGGTGTCCCTGCCCATGGCAGGGGATGGAACTGAACAATCTTTCGTGTCTCTTTCAACCCAAAGCACTTTCTGATTCCCATCCTGATATTCCTGGGGGAATTTCAGGGGTTCCCACATTACAATGACACAACTGCCACTCACCATATCACCAGGCAGGACATCAAGGAGGCCCCAGGGGCACGTGTCCCTCACTCTCTGCATCCAAAAATCTTTGGAGAAAACAAGATTTTCACCCCATGGGATCACTTTAACAAAATGCCAGTGAAACAAAACACTGGCCATGACCTGGGGAGAGGGATCCTCTACAAAATAAATTTAAATCTCTACTTTTTTTTTTTTTTTTTTTAAGCAGATTAAATCAAGCTAAATACAAAGAATAAAAAGGAGAAATCTTTATCCTGTGGTTGCATTTTCAGGCCTGGCTGAGGGGCTGAGGGCTGGCTGAGCCCCCTGGCTGGCTGGGCTGTGTCCTGGGCCAGGGCAGCCCCAGGCTGTGATGCAGAGCAGAGCCCACATCTCCGGAAATTCACGTTTTCCCCTGAAAGGGGAGAGTCTCGAGATTTCAAACAGCCCTTTGCCAGCTGACTGTGCAACTAAAGAAAACACTGATGTAATTCAATGAACAATGAGGAACCCAAACTTAGCACAATGATCGTTCTGGCTTTGTTTTCAGTTTCAGCAGCTCTGCACAACGTTGATTACATTCACAGGGGCCACGTTTGCAGAAACCAAGGTCTGGGAGGCAGTGCATTCTTCACTTGTGGGAAGAACACTCCCCTGCTCCAGGGGAGTGCAGGCATGAGGAGACTTTAGCAAGGTGAATCCCACCTGCATGAATTAAATCAGTGTGAGCTCTGCTTTTTCCCCCTGCCCTTTCATCCTTGCCCTGAGCCAACTGGTTGAGTGGAAGGTGCTCCTGCCCATGGCAGAGGGTTGAGATGGGCTTTAATGGCCCTTCCAACCCAAACCATTCTGGGCTTTCCTGATTCTTCACAAATGATGTCCAAAGGTGTTCCCTCAGCACACAGGTTCTCACATTCCTCAGGGCAGAGAGGAAAATGCATCACTGGGGCATTTTCAGGAATAAACCATTTTGTTTCAGCACTGCTGACTGTGCCTGCGACCCCAGCCATTAAATCCAGCCTAAACACAAATAAATGAAGAAACTCAGTCTGAATTTAGGACAACACACGTTTGGGTTTGTTTTTTTTTTCTTTGCAAAGAAATGTTTTTCTCTCTCAGCTTTTAAATAGGGGCTAAAACTGATAATGTATCTTTAAATAACAATGGAATCCCTGCATGAGTTCCTTTTCCCTGCCTGCTAAAACAGAGCTCCCAGTCTGGCCAGCTATGAATTGTGCTATTTCAGGTGCTTGTAGCAGTACTGAAGACATGGCATAAGAGGATGTTGAGAATGATGGAAAAAACCTCCCAATTTTGAAAAAAATATTCAAGTCCAGAGATTTTTTTCCCCCCTGCTAATCTTTCCCTGTCTTTCTGCTGAAGGCAAGTTTGAGATCACTGGGAGAGGAAAAAACACAGTCCCACTGTGAGCTCTGAGCCAGAGTCATGGACTAGGAGCAGGTTGCCTTGTGGAGATAAATAATTTGTTTAGAAACAAAGACAGGAAAAAGGGGATGCTCTCACCTGAGCAAGAAGTGGCCAGTGGAACCTCACTGGGATGTGGGCTGGGCTCTGTGTGGTTTGAAAAGGAGATCAATTAAACACAACAAAGATGTTTGCACACAAGTCAAAGTATCCAGGTATTTCCCTAGAGCAGCTTTGCTGTCTGTTGTGGGACAGACAGACACCCAAATAACGGAGCCAGATGCAGCAGCAGAGGGAATTCAGAGGCAAGAAATGCCACATACTGCAAATGAGAGCACAGCAACTCCAGCCCTGAGACAGGCTGGGGCTGTTTGTGTCACCAAGACCTCAGTTCTCCAAAACCCTCATCAGCTCAGCAATCAGGGATGGTCAGAAATGTAACACGAATGCCAGGGTTTGTGGGATGAGACACTGAACAGAAAAAGTCATTTTGCCAGTGCATAAATTCCTGCTGCACCATCTTCGTAAATATTGCAGGCAGCCCTAATGTTCCCTTTCAGAAAGGATGTTAGGGAACTGGAAAATTTATAGAGACAGGTTTAAAGCATCAGAGTTGTAAGCAGCTTCCACAGGAGCAGCTCCTAATAGGGTAGGTAGATACATAAGAATATTTGCTTGGAGATGAGGCTGTTGAGGGAGTTCTGACACAGGCTCCTAAAATCATGAGCAGCATGGATAAGGATGTTCAGAAATAACTATTTTATTAACTCTTGTAATGGAAAAAACAGTAGGCATCAAGAGCATTAAATTTTCTAAATTCAAGTAGTTGTCCACCCCATAGGAAATTAAATTTGCCATGCTGGGGGAGCAAATGTGCAGGTGGGTTTGAAAGGGACAAGTTCTTGAAAGGAATTAGTTGCATCTGAATACATGACATCAGGAAGTGTCTATATCCAGATTTTCCTAAATCTAAGATAACACCCTTGTGAAATGTCATTCAATACAAGCTCTGTCTCTTTTCCAGTTTCCTGAAGCAGTCATTGTTGGAGATGGGTTATTAGGCTATGTGGATAGCTAGAAAACATTTATGGCTTTAAAATAATGAAACCAATAGGGAGAATTTTGCTGATATGGGCCCTGACCTCAGAAAGTGAACACAAGGTGATCAACTTCAGCAAGCTCTGGCTTCAATATGACAAGAAAACAGGTGCTGAGCAATGAATGGGGGAAAGTGCTATAAAACTACAAATTTCATTGTTATCAGTCAGTGCTGTGCTTGTTCATCAATACCTGAGGAATGTTTGCACCAGAGCTGATCCAAAACCATAGAAAGATGCTTATGCTCAGGTTGGTTCACTAAGGAAGATCATGAAGCAGCATTGCAGGCACATGGGTCAGGCCAAGCCCCCAGAACAGGGCTGTCCCTCCACAAATCACTCCTGCAAACACCGGCCCAAAGGTCTCTCCTGGGCAGGGCTGGGACATCCTGGGCTGGCTGGGAGCAGGGTAGGTGTGGCTTTGCAGAGTCCTGCCTTCACACCCCTCCTGCTGTTGAATGGAGTCAGAGCCTTGGCTGGGGACAGAGATGTCACCAAGGTTCAGGTTCTGTCCCAAACTGAGCCTGAACCCTCTACAGCAGCACATTTCACAGAGCCACAGACTGGTTTGGTTTGGAAGAGACCTCAAAGCTCATCTCAGTCCAACCCCCTGCCACAGACACCTTCCACTAGAGCAGGGTGCTCAAAGCCTCATCACATGGCCCTGAGTTGGTACTTCTGTTTTACTCTATCAATTAAAATACTCTGTCTTAATTAAAAACCCACCAACAAGGTCATTGCCCTTATTTATTGAGTGACAAGTGACAGGTTTTTGTTGGAGCATTGAAGCAGGCACTGCTCGGGGTGTCAGTTCTTTGTTCAGGGTGGCTCAGCCCTGCTCTGTGCTAATCCCAAGTGATCTGCCGTAGGAGGAAAGGGCTTGGAAAGCTCAGGCAAGGCAAGACCTCAGAAAGTCAAACCATTCATGAGTCTACAGGTAATTTCCTGACTGCAAGTGTTCACTATCAGAAAAAAAAAAAAAATTAAAAAATAATGATGTCTAAATTACAGCTCTGCTATTAGGAGCAGTTTGGTGCTGCTTCCAGTCTTTGAGGCACGGAACAAGCAGGGAGAGAAGCAGAAGCTGCACGAACCTCTCTGGTTTTACATTTGCAGAGCTGTGGATCTGAGGCGAGACTTAAGCTGGGCATGTGGAGAGATGCAGAAATCTTTAGATTTGCATATACAATATTGAGATCATGAGAATGTCACATTTAAATGCAAAACTCACGTGTCTCATGAATAAATCATGAATGGTGGCAAGACTGATTTCTTTTTTTTTTTCCTCCCTCCAATTGTCATCCCCCCTCCCACTGATCTGCAAAGCAGACAATTCCTCCTTCCCTTCCCAAGGAAACACAGTGAGAGATGAGACTCGATAAGAAGCTGAAAGCTCTCCCAAAACAAAAACATGTGCGTGTGTTTCTTGTTTATACTTGGCTAGGAAGTAAAGAAGCATCATTTCCTCTCTCTCTCTCTCTTTCTCTTTTTTCCCCCCTTCCTCTTTCTCAAGAGATACCTCAATGCCATGGCAACAGCCTTCAACCCTTCTCTTGTATGACACAAGCAGATTTGGAAAAGGTTAGCTGTGTGTTGTAATCAAACCCAGGCAGGTCAATCATGTAAAGAGATGACTTCCCATGCACCGTGGAATAATGAATGAATAGATCACACAGGTCTTCCTTGCTTCCCCTCCTTCTCTCCCTCACCATGTGAAGTGCCAGCAGATTAGCATTTTTGTCTCTGCTGAATAAAATTGAAGTGAACAATTTCCAAAGGTTACTAGAAAACACGGAGCGTGGCGGGAAGGGAGATGAACTGATGGTTATAAACCCTAAACCCAAAAGTCACCCAAGTGGACAAGCCCCTCCTGGTGTCATTAAAGAGGTTTTATGTACAGAACATAGCAAATAAGACCCATCAGTGCTGTGAAACATAACCCCCCTCTCAAACTAAACAGGGCTTGATGCCTGTGTATCATTTTCAGTCTTGAGATATCACCACCAATTTCACGCCTTGAAAGCAACAATTCAGCTCTCATTAACATCAGGCTGGGCATGGGGTTGGGGTTCTGGATGGCACTTCTTAAAAATCAGACATTTAGGATTCATCTAAATGTTAGGAATGTATTGATTCTGGCCAAATTTTTCTTGAGAAAAGGTTTGTCTGATCAGCAGTGCAAATTTGGATCAAAGACAGGAGCACACAGCATGAATGATGGGTGAGGACAGACACTGGAATATGGGAAAAGGGGGCTCTTCATGGGCAGTTCCACCCCTGTCTCCTGTGCAAACACCTCCACTCAGTAAATTAGCCCTTCAGTGGCTCTGTGGCTTCACACTTCATTTTCCACAGCAGCTGCTGCAAGTCCTGGCATTCCACCCTCATGGATTTGCCTCTCCTGAAAATGAAGTTCCATGGGAAAAGCTGCAGCCACAGGTCCTACACCAGCAACCTCACAGTCCTTCATGCATCTGCTCTGTCCATCACATGGGTCCAAGTTCCTGGTCAGACACCTGACCTAAGCTGTCCTGTAGTTTATACTCAAGAATAGAAGAAAGGATTTCATCAGAAGGCTAGCAAGGAAAGGAATGAAACCATAGTAAAATCTTGTGACTGACCAGAGTCCCAACACAGCTGGACCAGTGATTGGTCATCAAGTAGAAAGAATCCACATGAGACCAGTCAAAGATACACCTGTTGCATTCCACAGCATCAGATAATCACTGTTTACATTTAATTTCTGAGGCCTCTCAGCTTCTCAGGAGAAAAACCCTGGCAAAAGTATTTTTCAGAAAATATGTCTGTGACAGGTGAGAAAAAGTGGAACACCCAGAACCACCTCTCCCTCCTTGGGTTAACACTTCCCTGATGATATGAAGGATCCAGAAAACTTTATATTTGATATTGATCCATGTATCCTACCCTGTAGGCCCAGCTCATGGCTGGTGTGTGTAGACATTGTCAGGGATGCTTTGCTTCATCCCCAAAACTAAGTAAAACAGCCAGAGCATAAACAGAGCAGACCTTCCACCCTCTGGTTCCATCAGAACATGCACATTTAACTAAATCTGTGTTATAACCTACATTTTCATATGATTTTTGCTTCAGCACTCCCAGCTGGTGATGCTATTGACTCTGGTAAAACTATTCCAGGTCAGACCCATAAAAAAACCCAAAAGAACTACACTGAGCCAGTTCATTCCAATATAGACAAGACAATTTCTTATTAACCCTTGGGCAGACCTTTCTGGATGTTACCTGGAAGCACTCCCAGCCTTGACTCCAAAATGTACTGAAAGACAGTGGAATTTACAAAGAAAAGTGCTGAAAGCTGCTTGGGCATCCTTTTTTAAACTCTTTTTGTCAGTGTGTCTGACAAAATTTAAGTGCCAGTTTTTAAGACAGAGAGGCTTTAAGCACCTTAAAAATAGTCTTAGAACAAACCCAGCTACCAATTAAACCTAAGTAAGTTCACCTAAAGCTTTCTCACCCACTGGAAGTATCCCAGTTTTCCTAGTTTTGGTTGAATTTATAATTGTAAAGCTGGATTTGATGTCTGAATGTCCATTACTGTAGAAAGACAATGCTTAGAAGCGGAAACTTAGAATGAAGAAGGAGAGTTAGAAAAGTATGAGCTCTTATTTCAGGAGAAGGCCTTTTAGCTAATATGCTTTGTTCAATCTGCAGTAGGAAAGGATCTATAAAAATGGCAATATTAACCAATGCTTGAAATCCATGATTTTATTTTGAAACAGCTTATCTTTCAGCACTGGATCCGAGTTCCGTGTCAGAAAAATTTTTATCATTTCTTCTCAGCAAAGGATAAGAATGGAGAGAGTAAGAGGGATTAGGATGAAACCATTGCAGGCTTGATAATGGCAGAGAGGTTTTTAAAGATTGACTTTGAAGTGAAAAATTAAGCAAACCTTTAGAAAAAATATTTCTCCTTAATCAGAAACAGTGTGTTTATGAGAGGCATCAAATGTAAACAACAGAAATAGCTGAATGCCAGTGAATGAATGTCATCTATCCCCAGGAACCTGAAAGCTGACTTCATTTTCCTTCATTTGCATCCCAAAACTGATGGAGGCAAAGTGGGGTTGCTTCCTTCTGAGCAAAGCTGGGCACCAAATGACCTCTGTTTGTGCTCCTGTCCCACCCCATTCCTGTTCATCTCCAGCAGCCACTGGCATCTCCTCTGAGCATCCTTTTCAAACAGATTATTATGGGAAAACTCAATTTTAGCCCAACTGCCACAGCATGCCCCAAGTACCAACCCAAGCCAGGCCACAGGAGGGAAGAGTTTTCTACCACTGAGCAAAGCTTCAAACCTGCCTGGCATCAGGTGGGCCCTGACTCTGAGGTCACTTCTGTTACCCTGGTTTGGCCAGAAGCCATTTGGACGTGAACCAGTGCCCAGGCACAAAGGGACTGGGGGTGCTGATGGACAGCAGGCTGGGCACGAGCCAGCAGAGTGCCCTGGTGGCCAAGAAGGACAAGAGCTCCTGGCCTGGGTCAGGAATGGTGTGGCCAGCAGGAGCAGGGAGGTCACTCTGCCCTGCCCTGGGCACTGGGGAGGGCACAGCACTCCAGCTCTGGGCCCTCAGCTTGGGAAGGACATTGAAGGGATGGGCTGGAGAGGGGCTGGGAGCACAAACCCTGAGAGGAACCCCTGAGGGAGCTGGGGGTGCTCAGCCTGCAGAAAAGGAGACTCAGGGCTGCCCTCATCACTCTCACAGCTCCTGAAAGGTGCCTGTGCTCAGCTGGGCTGGGCTCTGTCTGCAGCAGCACTGACACAGCCAGAGCACACAGCCTCAGGCTGCACCAAGGGAAATACAGGCTGGAGATTGGGAAAAAGCTTTTCATGGAAAGGGTGATAAAGTTCTGGAATGTTCTGCCTGGGGAGGTGGTGGAGTCCCCATCCCTGGGTGTGTTTAACAAAGCCTGGATGTGGCACTGGGGGCCAGGGTTGAGTTGAGGGGTTGGGGCTGGGTTGGACTCGATGATCTTGGAGGTCTCTCCCAACCTGGTCATTGTGGGAATTTCTCTGACTGTTTTCAAGAGCTTTATGACTAGACACCTCAACCACATGGAATTCATTTTTTTCTCTAATTAGATGCCCCAAATTCCTTAACCAGGAGAACTTCTTCTACTCTTGAATTACCTGGAAACAATACTCATTGTTCAGTAGTAGCCTGATGTGTGGCTGATAGTGACAGCAGAGAGAGCTTTGCATGCTGGCTGCAGGAATTCTTCCAACCCAGACACTTCAGGGAATAAACCTTCCTGATATTCTTCAGGGGCCTCTTCCCTTCCATGAGGGAGAAGGCCTTTCCCTTCCATGGCCTTTTTACTGGACAAGTTATCCCCTCAGCTCTCTGCTCCCAAACTTACTGCTCCATCTCCATTTTTTTTTCTTTTAAAATAACACACGGCAGTCTGATTTTCCCTTCTCTGGACCAGGTATTATCATCTGACTTGGAACCCAGAAGATGTAAAATAGTCCCAAAACAACAGATAATCAGCAGCTTGCACCTATCTGGTATCCAAGAGAGGGACTCACACACACCTGACAGAGCTGGAGAACTAACCCCTTTAATACTTTATATATTTTCCTTTATATTTTAGAGGATGGAGCTTTTTTAAAACACTGGGCAATAAAACATCCAATCCTCCACCACATGGACACTGCTAAAATCCTTGTTTTCAGACCCTGCCTGGGACTGTACCCACTCAGTGCTCCCCAGCAGCAGCTGAGTCAGAGCTCACCGGTGAAAGTTTTGAGTAATCCACTCATATAATCCCCTAAAAGCTGTTTTCTTCCTATTCTTCTCTGTGCTTCATCATCCATCATCTCTTCACCTCAGTTTGGGACTTTAGGAACAGCTCTATGAAATGAATAGTTTAGTCCCTTGTAGATAATTAAGAAGATTTTTGTCATTTAAGCTGTGTTGCTTTCTCATTTTTAGCCTCAGCACCATGAGCTGATCCCTATGGCTGGAGGGAGCAGTGCTGGGCACAGGAAAAGACTTCAATATTCTTAATTCTAAGGTTGATTAAATCATGGTGATTTTCAGAAAGCTATCAGGAAAATCAAGTTTTTGTATAGGATTGTTATCCTGAATAAGAGATGTAATGGGTATGACACAGGAGAAGATTTTGTTTCTAGCAATGTTATAAATAGATATAAATAGATATTTTTATAGCCAAACTTATGAATAAAATACAAATAAATATATAAAATAAATAAAATTAACAGATGTCAAGAAATAAATAGACTCCTTTGTTTCTAGCAGTATTGTCTCCTATGATTAAATAACAAACACCTCTTGAGCTGATCAGCCATGCTCTTAGGCACAGGGTAGGAGTCCTCTTCCATTGAGGTTTGGCCTTTCCCACAGCTGAAGCTAGATTTAATTTCTTTTCCCAAATTTTAACATTCCAAATCGCTGTTCAGCTTTAGAAGTAATGATTCTGTGGAAGCATAAGGTATTTTGAGTCCTCTGACAGATGCTCTGCTGTTCTTTCACATCCACCTACAGCACTGAAGCCTCTTAGGCATTAATGAGCAGGGTCTCCAAAGGGGAATTATGAGCAGCCATGTGGGAAGGAAGCAATTTCCTAGGCTTGATCCCTCCACAAATGCAAAACTCATCCTGGGCTTTTGCTCCTCCCTTTGGGCTGGCTCCATTCCCCTCTCATTTCCAAAGGATCACTACATCAGAGATGGAGGAGAAGATCCAGACTGGAAGTATTGATTTAAATATTCAAGTCTAGGACCCATGAGCAGGATTTCCAGCCCAGTTAAGAACCACAGACACCAAAGCTGCCCCTGAGACTCATTTTCCAGTGAGCTCTTCTTGTCCCCACTGCAGTGGATGGAGATGTTCAGATGTTTGTGTTCTTCTCCTGCTCTTGGACTCGTTTAGCAAACTTCTTTTCCCATGGTTTCTCCAACCAAGGCATCCTTGTGGGGCCAGCACTGTCATGACTTGTGGGCACAGGAGGGGTTAGAGAGTGGAATGGAATGGAATGGAATGGAATGGAATGGAATGGAATGGAATGGAATGGAATGGAATGGAATGTCATTTCCTTCTGTGGCTGCTGTGCAGTCACTGGTGAGGAATCTGGGTCCCTTCTCAGCACTCAACTACATTTTAATTGAATTAAGCTCTGTCCCAGCAATCCAGCCATCCTATCACCAAACTCCAGCCCTGCCCTGAAATAGCTCTCCGAGTGATTTACAAGTCATGCTCTCGAGTGAAAAGGACAAAAATTAATTTCTCCCTCATTTTCAGGCTGAAAAGTTTAATAACTTGATTTTTTTTCAGCAGTGATTTCCTACTTTCAAAACCTGCCAGCAGTAAGGAGACAGGTGAAGGGTGGGACATGGTTGTTCACCCAGAGGCAGGCCCTCTTTCCTTCCTACACCCCTTTTTGCTTCCTGAAGGCTCAGAGAAGGTCTCATTTTTAGCTTTTATTTGCACCTTCCCCATTGATTTCCAGTCTATCAGTCTCTCCTGAGCAGCAGCTGCAGTAAACAAGGCCAGGCTGGTGGAGCAGCCTGGTCTAGTGGAAGGTGTCCCTCCCCATGGCAGGAGGTGGAACAAGATGATTTTTTTAAGCTCCTGGAGGTTTGGTGATAGGATGGCTGGATTGCTGTGACAGAGCATAATTCAATTAAAATGCAGTTGAGTGCTGAGAAGGGACCCAGATTCCTCTCCAGTGCCTGGGGAGAACTGCACAGGAGTAGCCACAGGAGGGAATGACACTTTTTTTAGATTTCCCCATCACCATTCTGTGTTAAATCCTGGGGGAGCACAGGGTCAGCTCCCCCAGTTTCTGAGCAATTGCACCACAGGCAGCAGGCAGGACTGGAAACTCTTTCCTGTCAATTTTAAACCTCACCTCTGGGTTTCATTTTCACATGTGCCTTTACCAGAGAAGCTCAGCAGTAACTAAAACCCTGTGGGGTGAATGCTGGCTGGTCAGTGCTGCCCCAAAATCCCTCCCAAAGCAAAGCAGGGTCACTCTGTTCCTCTGCCCTGAGTGTCACCTCCCCAGTGGTGTCACCCTTTGGGGGTCACAGACAGTGTGTGTGCAAACCCAGGGCTCTGGGGATATTCCTCTGTCTGCTCTGGGGTGCCCTGACCCCCAGGACAGCTCTGACTCTGACCCTCATTCATGGAGAAAGTTTCCCAGACTTCAGGATAGACTGGAACCCACAAAAATGTGCAATAGATTATAGAGAGCAGTGTGGGTGTGTCACTGGGTGAGAAATTGAGGTTTGGGATTTTTGGTGTGTTGTGGATGGCAGCAAGATGGAGGGCACAGGGTGTCGTCCTGGGTTCCTTCTTCATGCTGCTTCTTCCTCCTTCTCCATGGGTTTGGGTGGCATTTTGTAATTGGGCAGAAAAGTCCCCATTGCAGCTCTGTGGGATCAGTTATTGGGTTAAAAGGGAAATAATCCAGGTGTCAGTTCTTAATTGGATAGTTCAGCTTTATAAGACCTTGTACCAAGAGCTTGTTGGCCATTTTTGTGGTGCTTTTCCAGGGTGCTGAGCCTGGTGTGGACAGCGTGCAAAACTTTAGATAAGACAATAATAAACAAGAAGCTGAAGATCAAACAAATCCAGTGTCTCTCTTTCCTGACCCAGAACCACCCCAGGAGGGTCTCCCCCAACAGAGGAGCCCCCAGGAGGGCCCAGCCTGAGGCTCAGAGATCAGGAAACAACAACTGGAACCCCAACAGCCCTGAACAGTGACACCAGCTCCTGAGGAAAAAGGGAAGCCCATTGCACGCTTGGTTGAACTGAAGATGGAGTGTTTCATGTTGTTTCACACAAGTTTTCACCTCAGTGTGGGCAGCAGCAGCAGATTTTTAGTGTGTCGTGGATGGCAGCAAGATGGAGGGCACGGGGTGTCATCCTGGGTTTCTTCTTCACCTTCTTCTTCCTCCTTCTCCATGGGTTTGGGGGGCATTTTGTAATTGGGCAGAATAGTCTGCATTGTGGGCTCTTTGGGATCAGTTATTGGGTTAAAAGGGAAAATAATCCAGGTATCAGTTCTTAATTGGATGGTTTAGTCTTTAAAGACCTTGTACCAAGAGCTTGTTAGCCATTCTGTGCCTTCTAATGAAAAGCTGCCCAACTCACAGCAGTGAGATGTTTTATTGATAAGAAACAATAAACACCTGAGTGTGAACATGAGCTGCTGCCTCAAGTGCCTTCAGTCCAGACCCAGAGACACCCACAGCTGGCAGCCCCACAAGTGTGGGACAGCTCTGAGGCACCAGAGGGCTTTGGGGTGACCTCTCCACGGGGATGTCCCTTCCCTCTGCCCAGAGGTGCTGTGGCACCCCGAGGCCATTGTCCCCCAGCTGTGGGGTCTCTGCTGCCCTCAGGACTCCCTGGCAGTGCTGCTGGGTCCCCCTCAGCCCCACACCACCCACACCAGCCTGGGGCTGACGAACCCACAGCACCAGGCCATGTTTCCCTGCCGGCTGGAGAAAGGCCCGATTGCCTCCCCCCTGCTCCCTGCAGCAAGGAGGCCATTGGGATTTATCCCCTTTTTAGCGGACTTTCTGCTGAGGAATTCAATCTGATTATCCCAGAGCTTTGGCCTTCCCCTCCTAACCTGGATCCTTGGCCTCCTTCTTTGGTGAAAGGGTGCTTTTAGCTCTTTGGCCTCCTTTGAACCCTCAAAGATAATCCCTCTGCAGCCCTTGGCCAGCTGCCAGCAGGATCAGAGTCTGCCGGGGTTATTTACTCTCCTAATGAAATGCAACATACCCAAGTATATCAGGTCTAATTAACACCCTGTCTGCAACATCTCTCCTTAGCTCTGATAATTAATAAAAAAATAAATAAATAAAAAATCCACGCCACCCTGGCCATTAGAGAGGAAATGAATTTCAGTAGGGATTGGGTTTTTTTTTTTCCCCCAGTTTTATTACTGCAAATAGATCTCTTCCCAAACTTCATGCTGGCTCACTCCTCCTTCTCTGAGATGAATTGTTGCCAGGAGTTGTCTGACACTTTTGAGTTTTATTTAGGTTTGGCTGGAAGGGGATGTGGGTGAGGAGTGGAAACTCAGCCCACCCTTGGCCACAAAGGGAAGGTGGCACAGGCTTGGCAGGAGGGAGAGGGGGGCAATCCCAGGGAGGGCTCCTGAGGGCATTTGGGAGGAGGGGAATCAAGTTCTGCCTGAGCATTGAACCTGGATATTACAGCATTTCCTGGACAAGGGCCCGTAGGGATGGGATCCACACTGCCAGAGGGCAGGGCTGGATGGATATTGGGATGGGATTGTTCCCTGTGAGGGTGCTGAGGCCCTGGCACAGGGTGCCCAGAGCAGCTGTGGCTGCCCCTGGATCCCTGGAGGTGTCCCAGGCCAGGCTGGACAGGGCTGGGAGCCACCTGGGACAGTGGAAGGTGTCCCTGCCATGGCAGGGGGTGGAACAAGATGAATTTTTAAGGTCCCTTCCAACCCAACCCATTCTGGGATGATGCTGTGGGTGCACCTGGCAGGGGAGCAGTGACACCAGAGTGGGGCACTGAAGTCAGAAGAAAGGAATTCCCTGCTAGCTGAGGAAAAATCAGGTTTGAGGAGGTCTGGCAGATGTAGGCACCAGGGCTGCCTTTGGTTTCCAGTCCTTCTCAGCAGGCCTTGCTGCACCCTTTGTGTGGGTGAAACAAGTCTGACACAGGGATCCTGGCAAAGGACTCCAAGGTTGCTTTACAAAGCCTGGAAAGCCTGTCTTAACTTTTCACTGTCACAGCTGGTGAAACACTAATATATTTTTAATTCAGAAGAGAATAACTCCAAATAAGCACTGCAGCCTCTCAGAAGCCCTCATCTGTGCTAGATTACGTCAAGGGCTCTTGAATTAAACAAATCTGAAGTTTCTAGGCCAAGCCATTTCTGAGCTATGACATGAAAAAGCATTAGGAGATGCTTCAAACACTCTGAATTACACTTATTTTCCCTAAGACCCATGTCTCAGAAATGGATTGTCTGATATGCCTCAGGTTTTGCCAAAAACATTCCTCCCCTGGCTTTCCACCACATCTGTGCAGTCTGAGGATGTGTCCAGCCTTTTTGAAGGACTCCAGCAGCAGGGCCAAACCCAGACTTTGGGAAGCTCATTTGAGCAGGGAGAACAGGGAAAGCCAATCTTTGTGTAACCCTTTGCAGCCCCCCAGCACTGAGCCAGCAGCTGCTCATGCCCTGATTGCCCTGCCAGCTTTTCCCAGAGCATTTTGAGACTTAGCACTTTGTCATATTGATAAATATCAGGCTGGAGATCAGGGAAGGTTCTTCCCCAGAGGTGCTGGCACTGCCCAGGCTCCCCAGGGAATGGTCCCGGCCCCGAGGCTGCCGGAGCTCCAGGAGCGTTGGGACAGCGCTGCCAGGGGTGCCCAGGGTGGGGCTGTTGGGGGGTCTGGGCAGGGCTGGGGCTGCCCTGGGTGATCCTGGGGGTCCCTCCCAGCTCAGGACATTCCATTATTCTGTGAAATAATAACTGCATGCACCAAGGTTTTCTCCTTTCAACCTGCTCCCCTCAGATCAAACAGAGGTTAAAATAATTCCATAAAGATTCTATAAAGGGAGGAGTGCACGGACTGAACCCTGCCCACAGGAAGATGTCACATCATCCAGACTGGCAGGTAGTAGAGAATTATTTCTTTATACACATGAGTAACTCTTCCTTCACTCTGCAATCCCTGAAGCCAATGATGGGGTACAAATTCAAGCCAGGGCTGCATCAGGTGGATGGAGAGAAGAATTCACCCTGTGAATTCTCTCTCTAAGATCTTGTCTCTAAGATCTCCCCACCTCACCAGACAGAGGCAGAACTGGGCAAATTTCTTGTGCAAAACTTGTCTGATAACACTCATCCCTCTTGTTGAAAAAAACCAGATGTGATGGCAGCACTTGGCTTCATGCAGGGCCCTGTCTTGGGCAGCAGAAGTTGCTCCCCATCCTCCCTGGTTGCAGCAGGATTTGAGGCTACTCAGCATTTTGCTAAAGCAGGTACCTGTGTTGCTATAGAAGAAGAGGATGTTGCTGTTAAGATGCCTGAGGAAGAATCTGCAACCCCATTTCTGATGACCTCCCTCCCAGGAGCCTTTAGGGAGGCAGGTGAAAGCAGAGACATCAGTTTATTATCCATGTTCCCTTGCATTTATATCTTTTCCATTAGTGAACTGCTGGAAGAGGACCAAAATCTGATGCCACAGAGGAAAACAGTGACAAACAGAGCAAAAGTCTTCCTGGGTTGATCCATCTCAGCACAAGGGAGGGCACATTCTAGATTTATCCCTCATGCTGGGTGTGCTCCATGCCTTAACACCAACTATGATGGAGCTAGACTGATTCCTTGAAAAAAATCAGCTGTTGGAGGCTGAGAAAGAGGAGGAAGGATGCTCCAAAAGAGTTGTTTCTCTGCTGATGATTTTCAGTTCTTGTCTAATCCAGAAGGGAAAGCAGGTGCTGAAAGAGGACCTGGAAGAGTCTCCCACGGCTGAAGGAGAGCAGCTCAATCCCCTGGGAGGTGTCAGTAGGACCTCAGCACTCTCTGGGTTGGAGCAGGAAGGGAGCATGAAGAGTCCCCTGCAGAGGCCCTGGGCTCATTTCTGGGGGCTCCTTCCAGAGAGCTCCACCTGGAAGTGGCCTCCAGGCTGGGACAGGTGCCCAGAGCCCTGGGGACACCAGCAGATCCCTCAGAAAATTGTGCCAAGGTGGGGACCAAGGGAAGCCTGAAATGAAGAGGGGAAAAGCTGTAACTAAGTTTGAAGCATGCCTTTATGGACAAGGTCTCTCTGGTAGTCTTGCAGCTCCAGCTGGACTCACTGCAGGCAAATCCATTGCCAAGGAGTGCGTGGAAAAGGTTTTGGTGTCTGTGAGGGGGATGGGTTCTGCTGAGAATTCCTTTGCTCTAGAGGGGTGTGCTCGTGTCCCAAGGACACCCCTGTGTGCACCAGCAGCATCTCCCTCCTGCCTGCAGCAAGATGAACCAGCCTTGGGAGCCTTGCCCACACTTCATCACCTCCCTGCCAACCCTGGAGCCCCCCATCCTCCTCTGCAGCTCCACAGCTCCTCCCAAGCCTTGGAGTGCTGGGGGAAATCGGGGCTGGTGTCCCTAAGCACCTCCTGGGGCAAGGGTGTGCCCAGGAGGAGAAAGAGGAGCCAAAGGACACAATGAAGAAGAGGAGCTGGGCAGAAATGGTGGCCAGAGGGAGCAAGGGAAGGCTGAGACACCCCAGCACAGCCCCCTGTGCTTGGCTCAGGGGGACAAGCCCGTGCCAAGCTCTGGCAGGGCCCACACAGTTGGATGCCATGATTATTTAACTGAACTTCAGCCTGGCTATTTATGGACAGGAATCATGTCCAGGATCCAGGCTCCTCAAGGGTTTGAGTGCTCTTTGGGAATCTTCCAGGAAATGTCAGAAAATTCTGATTAGGCAAAATCAAGGTTTTTTCCACAGGAGCCTCCCAGGCTGTTCAGCTGTGGCACGTGAGGAACCTGTGTTGGAAAGCAGAGACAGGCAGAGGCAGGGCAGGAGAGAATCACAGAGCCACTGGGTTGGGAGAAACCTTCAAGATCGTGGAGTCCAACCCAGCCCCAACCCCTCAACTAAACCCTGGCAGCCAGTGCCACATCCAGGCTTTGTTAAACACGGAGAGGAGCTCCTCCAGGCCAGCAAGGACTCCAGCTTGGGAGCAGGGATCCTTTTTGCCCCCTGGGAACAGCTTCCACTGGATTCCATTGATGTTCAACCCCATCCCTGTTGCGGTGTTGTTGAGGGTCCCCAGGACGAGGTGAGAGATGAGAATTTGACTCCAAGTTCTCAGAAGGCTGATTTATTATGTTATGACATTATATTATATTAAAAGAAAATGATATACTAAAACTGTACTAAAGAAAGAGAAAGGAGACATCAGAAGGCTAAACAAGAATGAAAAATAAAAACTCGTGATCAACCAGAGAGTCTGACACAGCTGGACTGGGTTGGTCATTAATGAAAAACAATTCACATGGAACAATCAAAGATTCCCCTGTTGGTAAGCAACCTCCAGACCACATTCCGAGCAATCAGATAATTATTGTTGACATTTCTTTTCTGAGGCTTCTCAGGTTCTCAGGAGAAAAATCCTGGTGAAGGGATTTTTCAGAAAATATCCTGGTGACACATCCCTGGGAGCAGTTGTCCATAAAAGCTCCATCAGGGAGTGCTAGGATCATTTTTCCCCCTGGGAATAGCTTCCACTGGACTCCACTGATCTTCAACCCCAGCCCTGAGAGCAATTGTCCATAAAAGCTCCATCAGGGAGGTGTGTTTGAGGATCACACCATTGGAGAACTTCTCCCAGCTCCCATTGCACCTGCTGCAGAAGGCAAGGAGGAGAAAATGAAATATGAGAACAAACGAAAAAATCCAGCTTGCTGTGAATGTTAGGGTAAAGCTGCAGCTTGAGGAGGTGGTGCAAAATTCCCCTCCACTGCAAACCTGAGGATTCAGAAATTGGGAGTTGTATCTCCCCAAACTGGGTCTCTGCCTTACAAAAACAATCCAAACAATCTGTATCTCTGTGTGAATAAAGAATGGGAAGAGGCTTTAAATGTACTTTCTGAATTTTGAAGACCATATTTTGAATCTTTTCTCTGCAATGCTGAGATTCAATTTTTTTTTTTTTTGATTGATGGCTGACACTGCTGGGCAGGGCCCAGCTCCAGGAGCCACAGCTTCCAAAGGACTCCTGTGATGAAAAAAAAAGCAACACCAGTGGAGATTGTCAGCATTCACAGAACCAAAAAATGATTTCGAGAGACAACTTCCAAATGAACTGTGAGCCAGGTGGATAAATAAGGTGCCTGTGAAAAATCTTGTGGAGGGGAAGGATTTACTTTCTTCTTTGCCTGTTAAATACTTCCCTCAAATCCATCTGTCTCAAAATTAGGTAGGTGGGTGGCAGGGATCTTGGCTGGGTTGGGATCTCAGTTCAGGCTGGACACCCAGACCTGCTGAGATACCTGCACCATCAGCAGGGGCAACATCTCCTGGATGTGGGATCTTGGAGCTGTCAGGGCAACATCTCCTGGATGTGGGATCTTGGAGCTGTCAGGGCAACATCTCCTGGATGTGGGATCTTGGAGCTGTCAGGGGCAACATCTCCTGGATTGGGATCTTCCACCGTTAAGGAATCCTTGGCATCTATTTTAAAGTCTGATGGAGGATGATCAGGGCCTGACATCTCTGCAGGCTGAGGTCTCTCCTGGAGCCAGCTTCTCTGGATCTGTTCTCATTTCAGCTTCAGCTGGGTCCAGCAAGGGAAAAGATGCCAACAGTGAATGCTGTCTCCAGCCCTCCCTAGATGGAGGCCAAATCTCACAAACAACTTCAGCCTCAAGCTTCAAATGCACCATTCAGGGGGGCAGATATGAAGCTGTAATCATCTGGGATTTGCTTGCTGCCTACATGGTCACTTAATCCCAGAGTGGTTTGGCCTGGAAGGGACCTTAAAGTTCATCTCATTCCACCCCTGTCATGGACAGGGACACTTTCTACTATCCCAGGGTGCTGCAAACCTTATCCAAGCTGGCCTTGGACACTGCCAGGGATCTAGGGGGAGCCACAGCTGCTCTGGGCAACTTGTGCCAGTGTTTTACACCTCTCACTGTAAAAAATATCCTTCCTTCTATCCAGTTTAAATTGACCCTCTTTTAGTTTAAAACCATTGCCCTTTGTCCTACTTCAACAGCCCCTGCCAAAAAGTCTGTGCCCATCTTTCTTACAGAACCCCCACAAATACTTCATCCTTTAATCCTGCTGAAATCAGTGGGAATGCCCCTGAAGGAATATTTTGCCTTGAATTTTAGCAGGGCAGTGCTGAAGGGCAGCCTCCCAAGAGAGGCAGAACCCCGGGCTGCCAGAGCCCTGCCCCGTACCCACGTGAGCTGCTCTACCCCCTGCTCCTCCCCAGGTACAGATAATTACCTTCCCCTAATTGCCATCTCCTGGTCATTAGCTATGTGAGCTGTTTACCCCAAAACACGGAGGCAGGGTAGGAGTGCTTCATCCTAGGAGAGGGTTAATCTCCCGCTGGATGCGGGATGCCCTCATGGGAATGGAATGTGTAGTGTTGGTAAGTGGTTGTGCCCCAGAAGCCTTTGAGAGCCCACTGACTACTGCATGCTAAGGATTGGTATTATTAAAGAACAATTGATGGCCTGTAACCAAACAACAGAAACTAATTACTGGAAAACTTTTATTGTCCTTTAATTACTGGGCCTCTTTGTCAATTAGCAGAAGAGAGAGGGAAAGAGAAGAGAGAGAGAGAGAGAGAGACTCGTTTTATAGCAACAATAAATTTTCCAAAACTACACTCATCAGTAGCTGCAGAAGCGAGTCTATTAACACACAATATTAAGGCCTGATATTTACTCTGGCTGCTAAATGTAGGTGCTTCTCTCCTGAAAATTCAGGCTCTAAGAATACTAATCAGGGGGTTCTTGCTCTGGCTCTGCTGCTGCCTGGCATGGCAGCTCTCACTCCCAAGGAATTTTACCCCTTGACCAAAGGTTTTTTCTGCAAGGCTCCTCCAGCAAACTGGCCCCGTGCCCACCATGGAGCATGGAAACTCAGGGAGGGTGAGGGTGGGAGGGAGACAGGGCTGGGCACTCCAGGGATAGGATCCAAGCAGGGCCAGCTCCTGCTCGTCCCTGCAATGTTCTGTGGGTGCAGGGATGTGTGGGACCCACCACCCCATTGGGCTTTGGCTGCACAGACCCATCCTTATGTTCTGCTCCTTGGTCCTGGCTATCCAGCACTACCCAAAAATAGTTTATTCAACTTTTTTTTTTTTTTTATCTTTTCTCATCTGCTGCCAAATAAATTATTTCTGGGCATATTGTCACAAGTAGTTAACCTTCTCTGAGGAGCTTTGAACTACAGTTACCCCCTGAAATGAATCACCAATCTTTTTTCTGTCACTTGGCAAAGAGTGCTCACCAATATAATTTTTTCCTAGTCGACTTTCTCTCATTAACTAGTTCATGCCTCAGCCAAAGGAGGTGGTTTGGGCACCACCACTCCTCCCATAGCATGTGAATCACTAAGGAACCAGTTCCCACCCCAAAAGGTCCTTCCAGGTTCCTTCTCCCACCAGGGAGCTGTGACAGCAGAGAGGCACCAGGCCCAACAGCACTTTTCTCAGGGATGAGATGCTTTGTGAGACACATCATTGCCAGAATCCTAAAAGCTTCAGCTGTAATGACTTTCCTTTGGGATGGACCTTTCTTCCCCTCAGCAAAGGGGATCTGG
The DNA here is from genome assembly GCF_963513975.1 of Fringilla coelebs. Taxonomy (NCBI): domain Eukaryota; kingdom Metazoa; phylum Chordata; class Aves; order Passeriformes; family Fringillidae; genus Fringilla; species Fringilla coelebs. The sequence goes on along the minus strand of NC_140044.1, from coordinate 12,220,795 downwards.
ATGTCTTTGAGTATTCAGGAACCTCACAAGGTTCCTGAATACTTCAGGAGGCAGGGACAGAGCTTCTTGGAATGAGTTAAATCCCTCCCTAGAGTACCTGCTTTTAAAAACACCTTGCAAAAGAGCAAAGTACCAACCTTTTTATCAGAAAACAAATATCATTCCCGTTCCTGTCGGCAAACACCGCAGCTGCCGCATTTTCCCGAACGTTGGCCGTGCCCACCCTGGCAGCCCCTGCTCCCTGTGCTCAGCACACCAACGGTGGGGATTCATGGCTGAGGCAGGATAAGCACTGGGGAAGTAGCTTAGAAATTTGTCACAGGCTGTCTTACTTTATGTTGCTTGAATAGACTCGGGGTTTGTGCTATCAGAGGGGATCCGGAGTAGCTCCCGCAGGTGACCTTAATAGCGACAGTAATCTGTGCTGGTTTGACACATCTATCCCTGTGTGATGATGCAGAGGAATAGCTAATCCTATAAAAAGCAAGCCAAGCTACATGGGATTTCTGGAGTTTACCCACAGGGCATTTTTATTCCATTTATTTCCCAAATTTCCCTCCTTTTCCTCTTCAGCCAGCCCGAGCAGAAGAGAACGGCGCACCTCTGTCCTCACAGGTGGTTTACAAACACCGTGTGCCTGGGGCTGCACACCCAGAGATCCTCTGGGGACAGGACAGAGCCATAAACTCTGGGATGAGGCCCTTGGCAGGGGTGCTGTGGGCTGTTATCACCGAGCAGGGCAGGATGTGGGATCAAAGCAGCACCTGCTGCAGAGCCATGGAGTAACGGAGCCCAGGCACCGCCCACAGGGACAGGTGGCTTTGCCTTCCCCCACCTTTACCCCTGGTTTTTTTCCTTCTCTATGCCCTTTTTTCTTTCCCCCTTTTATTTTTCCTTTTCTGCTACTCACACAACCCCCTTTCTCTTCCTGCTTTGCAACTTTTTTTTCTCTCTCTGAAAAATAACGAGGGAAGGTGCAGTATCTCCCTTTGTCCTAATTTCCTGGTAGGACTGATTTCAGAGCTCCTGTTCCTGAGAATTTCTGTGTTACACACACACCTGGAACTGATAGGGAGATGCACTGCAGGGTGAGTGACCTTAAACAAGTCGGGAAGTCCTTACAGCAGCATGTATTCTTAGGAAATTTACAAATAATGGTATCTAAAGTCAGGTTTCTGACAGGATAGGTGTTTCAGTAGAAAACTGTTGTGACAGATTCTTGAAAGCTGGGAGGAATAGCAAGAAAAAGCACATATGGAGAGAGCCAGGGTTACATAGTCACTGAAATTGTGTTTTGCCTTCACCCACCTCATGGCCTTTTGCTCCCTGACTCCCTCTTCAAGGTCTGAGTCTTTTCAGTGCTAAAAGAAAGGGTCTCTGCTGGGAAAAAACCTCATTGCTCTGGGCAGATGCTGAAGCAGCCTGACAGAAAGAGCTGTAATGATAAAGCAGCCCCAAAGGCCGAGGCATCCCACCCCCAGGGCCATGGCTGTCTGTCTCACAGAGCTGTCTGCAGGTCCTGGTGCTGCCAGGGGGGTTCCTGAGCAAATCTGGGCTTGCTCTGTCCTCTGGGGTTTGCTACTCCTGCCTTTCATCCAGCCTTTCCTAGGAATGCCTGCCTCCAGAAGCAGCAGAGGGGGAAGCTGAGGCACAGGGGTGCAGCTTTTTCCACAGCACCTTGGGGGATCCCATTCCAGCCCCTCCATCACTGGGAGTGGGCACTGCCCATCCCAACCCCCAAAATTTCATTTTTGGCTCATGCTCCCCCCACGTGCTCATCCCAGACTCGTGGCCATGCCTCATGCAGGAGTTACTGCTAGAGACAAGGATTTGGGAGACTTGGGAGCTGTTTTCCCTCATTTCCTGAGGAAAGGGACACAAGCCAAGCTCTGTCCCCTGCCAGGGGACTGTAACTCTTGCTCGTATGTCCCAGCTGGTGGGTCTGTGGGAGCCAACCTCTGCTTGTCTCCACAAGCACAGCTGAGAGCCTGACCTGTGGTTTGAGCACAGGAAGAGGCACAAAGAGGCTCAAACCTCAGTTCTGAAACACCGTGGTTGGTTGGCTGGTGTTTGCTTTCAGTGCCCCTAAAACACAGAGAACTCACTGCCAGGAGGGGCTGGAGAGACCATCCCAGTTAGGCAACAAGCAACTACAAAAACAAATCACCTCCCTCTGGGGCTCTTCTGAGGGGTTTTCTAGCAATTCTGGCATTGAGCACCAATATCAATCACATGCCCTGTGCTGGCCACCTCTGCTGGCAGCAGAGCTCAGCAGCAGAGGTGAGATCCGCACCCTGCCTGTCACACGGCCCCTGCTCTCGCAGCAGGGACGTGTGAACTTCACAGCTCTCTCTGACCCACTTCAATGCAGGTGCTTTTCTCAGAGAGCAGGAGGAGTGATTTCCTCCCACAGAGCTGCCCTGGCTCTCCCTGGGAAAGGACAAAGCTGCCTTTGGGGGATCTGTGTTTCCCTCTGGGAGCAGCAGAGCTGAGGAGCCGTGTGAGACACGCACGGGAAGAAAGAGGCACCTGCTGCTCTCTGGGGCTGTTGTCAGGATGCTCCCCCCTCTCTGACATTTTACAAACCCCATTTCTAAGAGAGACACACGTGATGGAGAGATATTTGGGTTTCACTTCTGAGACCCAGAGATTTTGTGCTTCGTCGTGACTTTTCCTTGCAAATGAGAGCAGGTCCCAAACCCAGGCTCAAAAACCAGAAGGAAAATAAGGAGGAGTTCCAATTAAAAGTGAAAACCTTGTGACAGTTTGACTGGTTTCATGGTTTGGGAACCTCAGAAGTTTTTAACAGTTGGGGTTGGCAATACTTTTAAATTACAGGGAATAACTTGCCTTTTATAGAGCCTTTCATCTGGAGGATCCCAGCTGGCTTCAGTGACACGGCCACTTGGAAGGTGAGGCTGGCAGAGCCAGCCAGAGGTTCCCAAAGAACCTTTACCAAAGGAATGGAACCTTCTCCAACCCCTCCTGGCCAGGACTTGGCTTTCAGAATCATTGCAAACTGCAAAATGCCAGCTCAGATCCCAGCCCCAGGGACACTGGGGTGACACCAGGGACTTTGCAGCATGGCTCTGTCTTCCATCCTGCCCCCTCAATAGCTGTTTCCAAACCAGTCTGTTGCTGTTTCACCTGGATGAAGGGGATATTTCATAGCAGCAGGCTTGATTTTTAGGCAAGTCTGTCCTGTGTTGTCACTGAGTCAGAGTGAGAAAGCTGGGAGATGGTTTATATGCTGGGATATGGATGCTGCATCTTCTCAAGATCATTTCCAACACAAACAAACACATTATTGTGTTATTATGCAATAATGAACATGATTTACTGGGTCTATTTATGTAAAATTAAATCATTAACTAATGAGACTACAATTTAATCTTCATTTTCACTGATGTTTTTAACTACAGGAAATTGCCAGAAACACACAAAATTCATCCTTTTCTATGGTTAAATGATTCAGAGCCTGGGTGGCTCCCCCATGCCAACCTGAGGGCAGTAGTTTAATGACACATTCTTTCTACCACATCTGAGGACATGAGAAATCTCTCCAGAAATTAGGAAGGCACAGGTGCTCACCACTTCTCACAAGAAACTGGTTTCAGGCCAACTACCAAAGAACTCTTCAAAGAAATACATCAAACCTGGGCAAGGAAGAGCCATCCAGTGCCAACTCCCAGCACTGAAGAACCCTGGTCCAGGGTCTGGAGCATTTTGAGATGCTGCTGACATTAACCCATCCAGCAGCAAGGTTCCCCATTTGAGCCAGGCTGGTTTGCTCCTGGAATCACATATGGAACACAGTGGTACAATAGACCTGCAGTATATAATTATCATGCTGTATCTGCTTTCATATCACAGGTATTTTTAGATGTGTCAGTTTGAAATCTAGGATTTAGTGCACAGAGCCTAATGGATTGTTCTTTCTTTCCCCCTCTTTTAATGTCAACTCTCAATATGCATGAAGCAGACATAAAAGCACTTTTGTGCTGGTGCTGTGAATCTCTTAGCACAGATGACAAGGGGAGATGGTTTTCTAGATTCATTGAGCTTCAGAGGAGACAGAGCTCGGTGATCCAGCCTGAGCTCCTGCACAGACACAGCTCAGGTTTCCCCCACAGCCCCTCCAGGAGCCCAGCAGCTCTGCACATCCCAGGAAAGGCACAATGGATCTCCTTCCTCCAGGGGTGGCTCCATCCTCCCATGTGGGGCCACACTCAGGGCCCAGAAAGGACAAGAGGGGGAAGTCACACTTCAGTTCTGTGCAGCCCTTCAAGAGCTCAATTCTGCCCAGCTCAAATCTGGCAGCATCACAAAGGGAGCCAGAGCAGCCAGGTCCAGGCTCCTCTGAGAAGGGACCTGAAATCCTCCACCTGCCTGGGGCTGGATTTGGCCTCAGAGGCTGAAATGCTGATTTACTGCAGCCTGCAGGCACTTACTCCTGTCTGGAAGGCAAAATATTGGCTGGGACGTGACTCAGGGCCAGGTGGGTCCTTACCTGCCCCCACCAGAGCCACGGAGGGTTTGCAGCATCCCCCCAGCAATGGGTGACCCAGAGGCCTCCTGAGCCTTCAGAGGCTCCATGGTGAGCTGCAGGAGGGGACAGGCTGGGGACAGCCCTCCCTGTAGCTGAGGGATGTCACACAGGGAGGAGAAGGAGCTGAGGTGGCGTTTGGCCAAGTGACCCCAATGGCAAAAAGGAAAAAAACAACTGGAGCATGTTATCCTCTGAGTTTTAATTTGTCAAACTGGCATTGGTACAGCATAGATCTGTAACATAGTTCTAATCCAGCTACTGTTGGATTAGATTCTTTTCTGATTCAGAGATGGGGTAACTGAGAGGTGATTTAAAGGCTTTTATTCTATTTTTAGTCTCACAAGAAGGGTGAGACAATACAGATGTTATAACTCACACCATCCCAACCAGGAGCCAACTATTTCTTAATCACAACACACTATAAGCATTTCTTGGCATTTCTGTCAGCTTTTGCCACACCATGCTGTAGATGCCTTAAAGCCAATCACGTAAAATCCCCCCTCCTGGGTTCCACTGCAATGCACCTTTGATGGTTGTACCCACACAACACAGCCCCCACTAGGTACTGACCTCTGAGGGGTTTTTGGCAGACACATGAGAAATCCCTTGTTTTGGAGCTGACCCTCTAATAGCCCAGGTGTCTGAATAACTGGATTATATTACACTGGTTATGTTTTACACCACTGCATCTGGCCCCTGGACACAGCTCTAGAGAGAGCCACAGAGCTCTGCAAGCACAGACACACGTTCCCTGGGCTCACAGAGGTGTGCAGACCCCATTAGGTGGGGAACACTCAGGTTAACACACCTTTCCTCTCAGCAGAGCTCCACAAACACCACCCCAGGTTCATCCCAGGGAGGCTCAGCACGCCTCACTCCCAAGGCCAGGCAACCAAAACCAGATCAATGCACCCTGACCCAACGTTGCCACCTGGTTATTTTGCTGCTGGTTTATTGTTTCTTACTACAAACTTCAAGTAAGAATCGCTGAGGCTTTTTTTGATCTGATTTTTTTTAAACTAACTCAGTGTCAGCACAGCATCAGAGTAAATAGAGGGGCAGCTCTGACTGCAATTGTAGTACCTGGCACACTGGCAATTTTTGATTGTGTGAATGATGCTCTGGGATTGTAGGAGAGGCACGACTGAGACAAAAAAGAAAATCCTTCTGCTTATTTAAGCTGTCACTACCATAGAACAGAAGCCCTTGTGGAAACCAGTAATTCATGGGAGCAGATTTTCAAAGTCCCCCTATTCAGGCATTTCAGCCCAAGGTAAACAACTCAGCTCTGGTAGTTAACCCCACCCTGTTTGAGGTTGAAATGAAGTATTTTGTTCCAGTATGTGGTATTTACTTAATAGCTGTTATCAAGTTATTAAGAGATCCCCCTTGCACCACCCACAGGGGAGTGCTGGATGTGTCACCACGGGTCCCACTGCAGAACCAGCCCTGCAGAGAGGAGTCACTGAGCAAACAAGTAAAGAACAAGGCAGTCAAAGATAAGGGGGAGATGGGGGAGGGCAAAAATATCTGTTTTCATGAGGGCATCAGATTGTGAGGAAATAAATTCATGGAATTGTAGAATCACAGAGGGGTTTGGGTTGGAAGGGACCATGAATACCACGGGCAGGGACATCCAGGCTGCTCCAAGCCCTGTCCAACCTGGCCTTGGACACTTCCAGGGCTCCAGGGGCAGCCACAGCTTCTGTGGGCACCCTGTGCCAGGGCCTCAGAAGTAAAATCCATCTGGAGCAGGTTTTGTGTGCTGGAGCAGCAGCCAGCACTGAAGCGGATTTGACAGTTCCCATCTCAGACCCAAGGAGAGCTTGGGTGACACTGTGCTCCAGCACACCTGGAAAAAGCTGCTCTGGGGGGTGCTGGAGCTTGGGCAAGGCAGATAGCCCCGTGAGGTCCCCCGTGGGTGTCCTCTGTGGTGGCAGGCAGGGACATGGCTGGGACAGCACATTGCCCAGGGCAGTGGGTTTGGTGGGACCACGTTGTTCAGCTGCTGTGGGGAAGGGAAGGCAGGTCCCAAAGCCACCCCTCTGTCCCTGGGGTCTGGCCCCTGCCCTGCCCCTCACCCCTTAGAGCCCTCCAGGCTCCTGCTGGGGCTCCCAGGAGCAGAGATGTGCCACCAGCTGTACCACGCTGTGGGTGATGCCAAGTGCATTCTTCAGGGGAGATAACAATAGCAGTTGGTCTATTTTTAATTCGGTTCCTTGACAGAACATTTAGCTGCTCCTCTTAGAGAAGAATTTTGTAATGGGTTCCTATCATGTCAATTTGGAAAGTGTTCCAGCCTCCCACTACTGAGAAGTGTAAAACTATTGGCAACATATGGCATCCCCGTGGAGCTATTTAATTGTACAAAGGGCTGCCAAAAGATAAAAAGGGACTGAGGAAAAAAAAAAAAAACAAAAAAAAACAACAACCAACCAACACAACTACTACAGCTCTGTTCTTCCCCTTTCAGCATCTAACAGCAAAACAGCTTGTTACATTTCCTAAATCCTCTCTCAAACAAAGCTGGGCTGCTGCTTCCCTGCTTAATAAGCTGGGGACTCTCATGGTGTAACCAGGGATTTGACTCCAACCCAAGTTTCCAGCAGCTGAATTTTGATGCCAGTTGGGGGTGGACCCTGCCCCACAGCCCCAGTGCTTCCTGCAGGGCTCAGCCTTGGGGATGGGCACTTTGTGGGGCAGGAATGGGCAAGGTGGGGGTGCATGGGGAGCCTGGAGGGGGCAGGGGCAGTGCCAGGGCAGCTGAGGGTGCCCCTGATGTGTCTGCAGCTCAAACTGCACCCCAAGGACAAACTCCAGGGGCTGCTTCCCAGGGCCCGTGGATATGCTGTTGTTGAGCTCGCTGTCGTACAAACAGAACACATCTCAAGGGTCCCAAGGAGCTACATCAATTTTATGGTGGTTTTTAGGAGGGTTTGAAGGGTTTTCTTCAGAGCAGCTGGCAAAAATCAGCTTTTGAATGTCTGGCTGACCTTCAGGCTCTGCCTCACTCAGTGTGGGCATGGCCTTCTTTCACCCCTGCACCCCATGCTGGGCAAAATTGGTTCTGGATTGAGGGTGTCTGCCCAGGAAACCCATCAGCACCATCCCTGCATGTGTGGCACCCTCACCTGCACCAACACATCCCTGCTCCTGACCCAGGCACGTGCACAACACCCTTCCAGGGTGGAGACAAAGTAGAGCATGCAACAGAATTCTTCATTTGGTTTTTCAGCTCGCTGCCCAGGAGAAGCCTCCACACCTCGGGGACACTCTGGAGGTGTTGGGGTCTCACATCCACCAGTGATCCCTGGGGAAACACCTCTCCTGCCCTGTAGAAACTTCATGAACAGAGAGAACAAACCAGCCTGGTGAAGGATGTGAGGGGACTTGAGGCCAAAACAGCCCCCAGTGAAACAGGCAGCAAGAGAGCTTCTTGTGTCAGAGACTGGAAGGCTGCAAAAAAATTGTGGCACTGTTGAAATGTCAGTGAAGGGAAGGAAAGGCATGAAAACTCCAAGGAATCTCCATGATTCATGTTGAATGGTACAAACCCCACAAACATCTGTGGCTTGTTTGTGGGTAGAAAGGCCAAAGCCCCATCAGGGTTTTGTAAGGGGACACAAGAGGGGGTTAACTGAAAGAATAAGGAGGGGAAAAAAAAAAGCAAAACAACACACACAAGGCAGGGAAGGTGTCAGCCAAGATCTCTTCAGATTCTTGAGAGAGAAGAGGTGGAAGAGAAACCAAAAATATCCAGTCTGTCACTAAAACCGCCCCTGTGCTGGAAACCTGGGGAGGCACAGACTGCACAGCTCTGTGGGAGCAGCTCCAGGTTTCACCCTCACTAGAGCAGGAAGACTGGATCACCTGGATCCTCCTCTTGGATGGAAAAAAAAAAAAAAGGTGTTCAAATGGATTTTCAGAAAAACTTTTGACCCCGTTTCTCACAGTCAATTTTACCAATAATTTTCTCATTTTGCAGGTGTTGGACTAAGGCTGTGGAGAGTCCTCAACCCCATCCCTGCCAAGAGCAGCCTGAGGGTCTCTAGGGACAGTGCATGTGACCATTCTTGTCCTGCTGGCCCTCACTGGAGTGCCTGGAAAACCCTACAGGGAACCCACATCTCATCCCCATGGAATAGCTAAACACATCTCTTGCCTGCTTTCTGCTGTTCAGCAGCATTTCCTGACAATAAAAGAAGGAATAGCCTCACAGACATATAAATACCTTGACTGAGATGTAAGATCTGAATCCCAGAGTCCTTCCTATCCTGAGCCTAAGTCACCAAGGTGATTTTGGAAAGTTCTCTGTGATCCCAGCACACATGTGGGGTTTGGCCTCTGTGGGAGGAAGAAGGCTGAGTGCATTACTCCATGAAGGGCTGTTCAGCTCCCCACTGCATGCATTATTTACAGCAGGACCTGCAGTAAATTAGTGTGTGATGAGCTCTCAGATGGAGCCTTTGTGCTGGCTCAGTCCCACTAATGCAGCCTGTGGAAAATCCCACACAAAGGGAGCTCCAGCAACAGCACCCACAGAACTTCCCTGTGCTCCTAAGGTCATTCTCTGGCAGCTTTTGCATGAATTGGAGCAAAAGGTGGCATTGTCAAGGCCAATCTAATCTTTATTAGTGCACATTGGATTTCATTAGGAAAAGCTTTTATTGCGTGGCAAATAATCACATCTGGGAGGTCTGACAGGGAAAAATCACTGCCTAAAAATCACATTTTTGGTTAATCAGAGGAGTAAGAAATCCTGAATTAACTCTCTTTTCTCCTAAGTTGGGCAGGACCTCATTAGTAAAGGAATTATTTCACTGTGAAGGAAGTTAACAGCTCAGACAAGACTAGAACTCTTTTCTTGACCAAATGCATTTTAAGAACTCATCTCTGTCCTTGCTCCCCTCTGCAGCAGAGCTGGGGGAACTCCAAAGACAGAGGGTTATGAGGTTGTCCTAACAGCTTTGTGTCATGGCTTGGACTCAGCATTTGGGAAACCCACAGTGGGACCTGCAGGATGTACCTGGCAGGACCCTCAGGACCATCAGCAGAGCTGGGGTTGGACTGGGGCCCCAGAATAATTCTTCAGTGAGAATCCCCCATGAGGAAAACCAACAGCTGGGGAATCTCTGGGCACCAGAGATGGTGAGTTCAGTGTTTCTCTGTTTATATGATCCTCCCCTGCCTTTCAGCCACCCCTTCCTGCTGCTCCCACAGCCTCCCCTTCTCCCTGGGATTCCTGCTCCCATCCACCCCAGCCCCACACCCACTGCAATTCCCTCTTTCCTTGGTTCCACCCCCAGCTCTGTGTGACACGAGGACACTCCTGTCCCTCCTGGAACAGCTCAGAAGTGTTGGGGACAGCACAGTCCTGAGGGAACACAGGACTGGGTTGGACATGAGGTGCTGGATTAGCTCTAGGAAAAGCCAGAAGTGGGTCCAGGTTTGTGTGGCCCTGAACTCAGGGATATCATGTGTTCTTCTTTTTAATAAGAATGGTTTTTAAAATGGTTTCATCTCAGTATAAACTGGGAAAGTCTTTGGCATGTCAGCACTTTTCACTGGCATGAGAAATGCTTTCCACTGGACTGCTAAAAATGAGTGGATCCTTGCTCTCACCCTAGACTTAATATTTCAGTGAAATAATGAATCTCATTAAAACCAAACCAAATCAAACCAACCAACCAAAAACAAAACCAAAAAAATGAACAACCCAAGCCAGATGAGAAACACTCAAACAAAAGGGAGAATGAGAAAGGCTGATGCAGGATGTCCTATTTTGCTGCAGAATATCTTTGTGTGGAACAAATCTCTCCAGGCTCTCTTCTCAAACACTGGCTCCCCTTAAAACTGCTTTTTCTTTGTTTGGTTGGGCTATTTACAACCCAGCCAGAGACACTGCACTTGTAGGCACCTGAGGAATCTTCAAGTAGAAGAAATGCAGAGGACAAACCTCAGCTTTTTGCAGAGAGGTGTTTTTTTTAGTCAGATCTAAATTGCAATATCAGTAACCTGAGCTCTTTTAAATAAAAATCCAACCACAGGAACCACGTGTGCAGGGTAAAAGGTTGCTGATTTCTCAGAAAAGTTTCTTGTTTCGGTTCTTATTTTATTGTTGCCATAAGATTTTGCTGTTAGGTGAGCAGGGGAACAAGGTTGTTCTTTATTGTCACAAAACAAGGGCAGAAGAAGGGAATCTGACTACTTTTTCTTCAGCTACCCAGTAATGTTAAAAGTAGTGTTTAGAGTATTGCCAGGGGGAGAGGGGCTGTGGTCACCTGCAGACCCTGGCAACAAAGGTTGTTCCATCAAATTTATGGCAGATGTTCCTGGTGCTGGAGAAGAGAAGGCTCCAGGGACACCTTAGACCTGACAGATCCTCAAGGGCCTCCAGGAGAGCTGGAGAGGGACTTGGGAGAAGGGATGGGGGGACAGGACAAGAGGAATGGCTCCCACTGCCAGAGGGCAGGAATGGATGGGATATTGGGAAGGAATTGTTCCCTGTGAGGGAGCTGAGGCCCTGGCACAGGGTGCCCAGAGCAGCTGGGGCTGCCCCTGGATCCCTGGCAGTGCCCAAGGCCAGGTTGGACGGGGCTGGGAGCACCTGGGACAGTGGAAGGTGTCCCTGCCATGGCAGGGGTAGGACCTGGAAGGGATAGAGGAAGAGATGGATCAGCAAACTCCCTTAGAGTGCAGAGATTTCAAGACTAAAGTGAAAGTTCCCAAAACTCAAGCAGAGTTACAACTTGCAAATTTATTTTAAATAAAAAAATCCCAGGTCACACAGACAACAAAGAAAGCAAGATGGATGAAATAAAAACCCAGAAAAATTAGTATTTTCCTTCAATTTTCAATAAAGAGGCTGCTGCAGGACACAAGGGCACAGGGATGATCATTAATGGGCATGAGATTTATAAAAATGGAAATTTCAGCATCCAAGGTGAAAGCAAAACTGGAGGAGCTTTAATGCACTGAAGCCAGGGGGAACAAATAATCCAACCCAGACTCCTAAAAGAACTGGCACACGAAATCATGAGTCCACTCTCCAGGATTTTTAATACATAAGTCAAGCAGAAAAATGACAAGCCAGTTTTAAAAAAGAAATAAAGGATCCAGGCAACTAGAGACATCAACGGTATGCAAAGCTCAGAATAAATTTGCAAGGAAAGAATAATTAAAGACCCGAAGGTAAATGGAAAATCGGATCAAATATAACAAATAAAACACTTGGATGATCCTGACAAGGGAAGTAATAGAAGCAGAATGAAATGTAATAGTACAAAGTGCAGAGCTGTGCACTCTGGGAGTAATAACACGAATTTCTGCTTGGAGCTTGGGCCTCATCACTTGGAAATGGCAGAAGAGAAAAAGAGAGAAAGTTGTTTCCAGTCCTGTGTCACAGGGGATGGGGAGCTGCCAGCATGGAGCAGCTCTGGAAAAGGCTCATCCCAGCTTTTCCCACTGGGAATGGGTGAAGGTGAGAACTGTGTCCCTGCCCAGGTGTGACCACAGCCAGGAGTTCTCCCCCCTTGAAGGGGCAGGAAAGGCTCTGGAAGGGGCTGAGCTCATCTGCCTGGAGAGAAGGAGGCTTGGCTGGTGCAGCAGGGGCAAACAATGGCCAAAAGAGACCTGAGTGCAACGAGAGAAGGGGGAATAAACAGAGAGGAGGAAGGAAACTACTTAAGCTAAAGGACTCTCTTGGAACAAGAACAAATGCAGCATGCAGGGCATGAAAGCATTCAGGAAGTTATGGGAAGATTTTTAATAGAAGAGCAGTAATGGTCTGGAAAAGTCTCCTGAAGATGAGGGGAAGGAGGAAACTAAACCCTGGTTTGGAGAAGAGATGGAATTCCTGGTGGGCTGTGTGGTGTGGGTGCTGGAGGTCTTTTCTCATCCTCTGGCTGGGGAGGGTGAAAAAAGGGGATGGGCAGGAGGTGAAAGGTGTGGCCCAGCATTCCTGCAGCACAGCCAGACTTGCCTGGTTGCTTCTCCTGGAGGTGCAGCAATGATGGTCACCATGAAGTGCCTGTGCTATCTCTGAATGTTCAGCCTTTCACAGGATTCTCTTAGGAAAATCACCTGGTTTGTGGGAACTTTATTATTCCTTTGTCGCCGAAGTAATGTTTGGGTGTTGGTGTTGATGTTTGTACAGACAAAATAAAACTGAAAGTGAGAATGCAGGGAAAATTAGAGCTGCCAGTAGATTTTCATCTGGAAGAGACAAGAAAGACAGATTTGGGCAATATTTATCTGTAAGGGGCAGAGCTGGAAAGTCCATTCTAACCTCCACAAGCACCTGCTTATATCCCAGGTATTGGTGCTTGGCTATGGTATTTTTAAAAGGCTGCAGCAGAAGAGATTCCCCATCACATACTGGATAGAATGTTAGTTCTTTGTAAAAGGGCAGTGCTTTGAGACTGGACATCAGCCCATGAGCTTTCTCTGTGTGAATATTAGCTCAGCTTTCTCCCATGCCCATGGCTCAGAGTCTGCTCCGTTGACAAAGAGCTTAAATCCTCACGGTGCTGAGCTGTGTCCAGCAGTGCAGGCTGGGCACAACCTCTCTGGCAGCTCCTGGTGTTGGGAGGGTTAATTGTGCAGGGAGTTGGGAGACAGGCTCAGCTCTTCCCTTGCTCTGGCTGTCTGGTGCACTTCCCACTCCAAATACACCTCTGGGCAGGGTTTGCTGATGCGCTGCAGAGCAGAGCCTGGATTTTTAACTGTCTCTGAATCATTGGTCACCTGAGGTGGGGACACCATAGCTGGACAGGCAGGATGAACCCCCTGGAGTGCTCCTGTGGACTGAAGGCACATCTACATTCCATCTGTTAGTTCTGGGAAATCAGAAAGTGCTGCTCTCCATCATGGCTGGAGCCACTATTCAAATTCACTTGGATCACAGAGTAATTTTTCCACTCTGTTTAAGGTTTCTTTCGCAAGTGCCACTCCATGTCTCTTGATTTGATTTCCTTGTACCTTTTTTAATCCATTTTTAATAGGTTTCCAGATTTTTAATAGCTTTAGAGATTTCTTTTCTCCTTCATGTCTATGTTGTTGATTGTAAGACTGGCTTTTGGATGTCTCCTTTCTTTGATACCTCGCTTGCCTGGGTCGTCTTTGCACTTATCCTTTAAACACATTCCCAATGTACTTGGTTTACATCATTGAGCATTTTTGAAAGCATTGCCTTTGCTTTTCCTCTCAACTCTGTTATCTGAATACATCTTAGGTAATTAATCAGCTCCCATTGATCTGAACATAAATTTCCAGATTTTTCAGACATTCATTACATGTGCTGAATAGAAGTGAGAGTGGCTGGATGAGAGAATTCATACCTGACAAACAGCCCATCCAGATCTGAGCTGTTCCTTCTCCTTGTGCTCTTCTCATTGAGTAGCTCAGGGCGGGGGGGTGAATGATGTTTTTCAGACAGCTGTGAGTGAGAAGCAGAAGCTCAGAATATAAATTCACTCTCTTAAGGGCTCTTCTTTCAGTTCCTCTGGATCAGCAGCCATTTCTGAATTGGATACAACCAGGATTAGCAGGTCCTGAGAGCTGCTGTTTCATTCCTGAGCCCACCTTCTGTTTAATACATCTGGATCCCAAAGCACAGCCTGGCCAAGGGAAGCTGGACTGGGTGACCCTGAGCTCCTCTCTGCTTGCTGTGAGCACCAGTTACCTCCCCTCACCCAGAAACCCAGCCCAGGGCTCTTCAGCTGTGCCCTGAGAACTGAGGACAGGCAGTAAAAAAACAACTTTAGGTCCAAATTGAAGGACACAGTCTCAAGCTATGTCAGGGAAGGTGTAGGTTGGATATTAGGAAGAAATTTTTCAACAAAAGAATAATAAAGTACTGGAATGCTCTTCCCAGGGAGGTGGTAGAATCACCATCTCTGGATGTGTTTAAAAAAAGACTGGACATGGCCCTTGGTGCCATAGTCTAGTTGAGGTGTTAGGGTGGACTCAATGATCTTAGAGGTCTCTTCCAGCCTCATTATTCTGTGATTCTGTGATTCTGTGACATAGGTGGAGAGGCAGGAAATCATGCCATAGCTTTGTCTCCACTGTCATGGGGAAGGAGGTTGCCAAGGGAGAAGGACATGGATGTGATTCACTGTGAGGTGGTAGAAGTGCAGCCAAGCCACAGAGCATTAACATGAGGGGCTCAAAGACCACCTGTTTAATCTCAGAGTGCCCTGGTGTGGGTTTTTCATTGAGTTACATCAAGCTGCATAACATTATCCTCCTTGCTACTATAATCAGTACTCCTGGAGGTGCAGGATTTCCTCAGAACCGGGTTAAAAAGCAGCCCCAGCCCTCACTTGCCCCAAGCACAATCACCCATCCCAATGACACTGAATTCAGAAAAGCCACTCCTCTGCCACTGGAACGTTGCAGAGCAGTTCCCAAGGAGGGAAGGCTTCTTAGGGGAACATTTCCTGCATATTTAAAGAGCTTTGAGCCCTATATGCACGTACCTCATTGGGCTTCACTGCCAAAAGTGCAATTAATGGGTTTTGTGCTGCAGTGCAAGGCAGGAATAGCACTGCCTCCCTCTTTGTGCTTTGTGTGGTCTCCTGCTGTGAAGAAGGAGGAAAGTATTGGTAAGCAGGACGAAAAAAAGTATGAATTGCACATCTTAGTGAGTGGCCATGAAGGATGAAGGCCGTGGGTAGGGCATGGATCAGATAAACTCATCCTGCAACAACTCATCCTCATCTCCCTGGCAAATCACAGTGGAAGGTGTTTGTAATGCAAAGAGATCAGGTGAATTAAATCCTCCCTCTCTGTGGATATATTTATGTGGTCACTCATTAGTTTACCCCACACTTTGGTTTCAGCTGGGAGATTTTCAGAGTAAGCTGCCAAACAAGCTTGAAAGAAGGGTGTGGAAGCTACATCTGAATTAAAACCTTCTGCTAGGAAAACACAGTTGTGGGTCAGAGAGAGCAGAGCAGTCCAGGATGGCCAGCACCATGTTTCAGAGGGATCATTTTTTCAATGCTTAGTTATTGTTAACTATACCTCTTATTCATCCTGTCTCTTGATCCTTTTTCCCCAAGCATGGAATTTGCTCATGCAGTACAACTGTCTATCAGAAATCACTGTAGCAAACTGATTTCCAGTTGTCAGGTCCAAAGATATTTTTATTTTAGTCAAATATTCTGTTCCACTAATTCAGTCAGCTCACCCACAAGTTTAACAACTGCTCCAAAGAATGTGCATGTGAATATGATTTGCTGGTATTCCTGCTTTTTGAGATGGGCTACGTCTGGTGTGTGCATGAGAATGATTTAATATTTAAAGGGACTGAAGAGGATTTGAAGAATCTTCAGAGCTGAAGAAGTTTGTGAAAAAATCTCCTTTCTGGTTTAAAATGGATTAGAAATATGGATTCTGTTTATTGCTGCAGACTCAGTTTTCCCAGTGTTCAATGCAGCCTAGGGAAAAATTTTATTCCATCATGCAGTATGGATCTAATCCTACAAGGTCTCAAATAACTAGGAAAAAGCCACTGGAAATGGCAGGATGGCTGCTGTGCATGGCAATAATATGTTTGTGCAGGCATTGGGTGCAGAAACTGGACTGTTCAACACAGAAAATCAAACCCCAGCCTGAGCTGGGGGTCAGCACCTAAAGGCAGCTCGTGGGTGGCTCTTGCCTCGTGCCCATCTCCAGCCCAGCCCCACCTGGAGCCATTCCTGCCCTCTGCAGAGTGCCTGCTGTGAGCCCAGGGAGCTCCTGTCCCTCTGGACAGGGCTGTGGGACTGCACCATGGACGTCCATCTGTGCCTGGCAGGAGAGGACATCTCTGCTGCTGCTGCCTGTGTCCCTCTAGGTCAGCACCCCTGGCTCTTCTGGACCCTGAGAGGGACACTGCTTTTGCTGTGCCCTTATGGGATGTGACCCTGCCCCTGTGCCCAGCCCTGGGGGCACCTCTGGGTGCTGTGCCCAGCCCTGGGAGAACCTCTGGGTGCTGTGCCCTGCTCTGGGGACACACCTGGGTGCTGTGTGCAGCTCTGGGGGCACCTCTGGGTGCTGTGTCCAGCCCTGGGGGCACCTCTGGGTGCTGTGCCCAGCTCTGGGGACACCTCTGGGTGCTGTGCCCAGCTCCGGAGGCACCTCTGGGTGCTGTGCCCAGCCCTGGGGGCACCTCTGGGTGCTGTGCCCAGCTCTGGGGACACCTCTGGGTGCTGTGCCCAGCTCTGGGGGCACCCCTGGGTGCTGTGCCCAGCTCTGGGGACACCTCTGGATGCTGTGTCCAGCCCTAGGGACACCTCTGGGTGCTGTGTCCAGCTCTGGCTCCTCAGCACAGCAGGGCCAGGAGCTCCTGGAGCTGGGGAAGGGCCTGGAGCAGCTCCGTGCTGAAGGTGGAAGGAGCTGAGCATCCCTCCCCAGCGCACTGGGTCCCCCTGTCCATCCCTCAGGAACTCCCTTTTCCTCTGGCTCATGCAGACTCCAATTCCCTGGTCTCCATGCCCTCTAATCAGCTTAGCAAAAGCCCTCCACTGCATATGGTCAGATTGTAATTTTTGAATACTTCTAGCATGGGCAAATCAAACCCAATTTCCTGCAATACAAAGCCCTGCACTGCTCCCCAGTGAGGGCTATTTTCCTGCCAAATTGCATCTTTCAAACCACAGCCAATTCAGCTGTAGAGCTGCCAAGAAAAAAGGTCAGAAAGACTTAAAAAAAAAGAAGATATTTTCTTCTTTACCGTATTCAAAAGCAGATCTCCTAATTCTGCACAAACTTTCAAAACAAGGGAGAAATCACTGTGGGATAGGTGCTGATTATAGGCAATTTCAGCCCAAAGGACAACATTTTGCAAGCTTTTAAATAGGACCTGAAAATAGCAATTTCTAATGTGGCCAGTGCTGGAAACACTTTCCATCTACCTGGTTCCTCTGAAGACCTACTCCAGTGAAGCCAGTGGAATTATACAGATTTGGGGCCTTCCTTAATGGAGTTATCACTGCTGCTTGTACAATATTTTATATACATCCATTTTATTGAAGGATTTGACCATGAGCATTTGCTTAGCCACAGACTTCATGAGATAAAAAACACAATAAATGGGGTGATGGGAAAATCATCTCTCCTTTTCTATACAGGAGAAAAAGACTGGACTGGGAGGTGATAGGAACAATAAAATATGTAGAAAGAGCAGAGTAATGGAAGATTTTAAGTGCCCCAGGCAGGGAGTGGAGGACATTAGGGAGAGAATGCTAGCTGGAAGCTTGTTTATGGAATGGGCAGGAGATTGGATTTTAACTTGGTGCTAAAAGGAAGAGAGCTACAGGATGTGTATAAAGTGCTGCACTATGAGGAAGGGGTTTGAAGACAAGCTGTACTCCAAGGAAAATGCTGTGCCAAACATCCATGCCCACCATGGCAGGCTAAGGGTAAGGGAAGGTTCTGAAGAGGGAAACTTGGAGAAGGAAAATTTTCTGACAGGTGTTCAAAGAGCCAGCACAGAAAGCCAGCTCTGAGTTTGGGCTCGGATGAAATCGTATGTAAAGTTTTATATTCCAAATCCCCCAACACCCAAATCCAGCACATCTCATGGGTGTGAAAGCAACCCAAGGGCAATCAGGGGTCAGGGCAGGTGAGGGAAGAGCCTCTTGTCCTACAGAAAATGTGAAATTTATTGTTGGCTGCGGTGAGGGGAAGAAAAGACTTGTGAAAACACTGGAGGCAGGGACAGCAGCAGACCAAGGGATGGAAGAAGAATCCATGTGGAAAGGAGTGAGATACAAGATCCATGCTGCTGCCTGGGATTTGCTGCTGCACGGGAGGGATGTTCATGCAGGAATCACAAAATTCCCTCTTCGCAAAGGGCATGCATTTTCCAAAGGAAGGAGCCTGGGGAAGTGGGATTAAAACATTAAAATGGTTCAGCACAGTGTGTGAGCAGGTAATTAGTGCTGTTAGAGGAAGACAAGGAACCTGGATTGCTGAAGGACATTGCTGGGTCCCAGGGCCAGTGGCAAGAGGGAGGGAAGAACCTGCAGCTCTGGAAGAGGTTTTGGGGCAGTTCCCTCTGTGCTGGCTGCTGTTCTGGCACTAGCAGTGCACAGGGCTGATGGCTGCTGTCCTGAGCTCTTTTCTGGAAGGTCAGGGTGGGAAACACCAGGAGCAGAAGTGGCACCTGGGGTCATGAGACACTGGTGGGCTTGGCAGTGCTGGTGAATGGCTGAACTCAATGCTTCTGGAGGTCTCTTCCAGCCTAAAGGATTCTGTGAATAATCCCCCTGTGCAGGAGGGGATCTGACCCTCTGGCAGAGACTACATGCTTGCGTCAGAGCTGGAAAACAGGGACTTCTCCCAGACAGTGGGGGACTGAGGTTTGAAAGTTTTCATGTTTGGAAAGGTTTGGAAAAGTTTTTTTCGTGTTTGGAAAGTTTTGGGGCTGTCTCCCCCAGGCTCCTGCAGGTCCAAGCTGGGGAGGTGACAGCAGTGGGTTTGTACTGCTTGGGGGGCTGGGGATGAGCATCCAAGCACAGAGGTCTCTGGCAGTGTGACCCTCCAGGACCTTCCTTGCTTCATTTCATGTCCTCTTGTTCCCTTTCTTAGCTCCCAACGTTGTTTGCTCTGCCCACCACGCCAGGCAGATGTTCCCATCGCATTTCACATGGATGATGAGCTTCTATTGGGCAGCTACAGTCCATTTAGAACCCATGAATGGACACAAATAGTCCAGATTGTCCCTTCCAATTCCCATTTCTTTGCCTTTTATGCACCAAATTCATTCAGTCACTGCACTGCCCCATCGTGGAACTTGTGGAATTTCCTCCCCAAGCTTTCAAGACTTGACCATTTCATGTAGTTTCATATTTATTCACAAATTTTCTTTTCACTGCCCATGCACTGAGATGAATGCTCAGGCATCCAGGCTATTAATAAATACACTTGATAACAATGGTCCTCATGTGAGCCATTAAGACACTGCAGTATTAATAGCCTTTCCTTTTGGAGAAAGACTATTTATTCTTCCCCTTTTTCTTTCTTCAGGCTGGAGCAGATCGAATTGTTCATTGTGAGTAATCTCCTTGGAGAGTACAGTTCTTATTTCTCTATGAAAATCATTCATTAATTCCTCCTGTGAACTTTATGCTGAGATTCTCAGCCTTTTGCTTTCACTCTTTGCTCCTCATTACTCACATGGTCTTGGTTCACCTCTGTGTTGTAGCACAGATGCTCCAGTGTGTCTGGATGCTGAGATGACTAAGCAAGGAATGACAGCTAGCCAGGAGCTAAAACTGTATTTCTTCTGTGACTGAATCAGCCTTTAGCAAAGATATAAAACTTGAGAGGCCCTTGAACTTTCTTGGAATGGCCAAGTTGTCATTTTGTCACAACAAGCCGACTTGATGACTCTGGTAGCAAATCCATGGGTGCTCTCAGCATTCTCCATTTCCAAACCACAGCAACCAGGTCCTCCTGGACATTTTGGGCAACTTCCTTGTGTTTGCAAGCACATTTTTTGGAAGAGAGTCACCATGACACAAGAGTCAAGTGGTGTTGGGTGATGGTGACCTCAAGAACCAATTTTACCCTCTTCACCCCTATTTTTTTACACTTTTTCCACTGCCCTCTGCAGGGCTGAACTAGGATCACCTTGACACCTCTGAGCATCCAAGCCCAGAATCACTGCTCAGAAGTGAGCCCCTGTTTCTGTTCATTTCCTTGCTGCTCCACAGCCACCCTTCCCAAACCCCACATGATCATGCTGTCTCTGCCTGCTCCTTGGGAAAGCCCCTCTGCTCCTTCTCACATTATCTCTGCTGATTATTCACCATATTTTATGGGAAAGGGCTGGATAAAATCTGTCCCCAGCACACAGAGGGACCTGAGAGCTCCAGATGTGCTGCAGTTCATTTTTTTACTCATGCAACTCAGAGCACCAGTTGGTAAGAATTCCTTTACAATCAATAAACTCCAATTTCCCAAACTGCCAAAACAAGCAAGGTTAAGAGCATCTTCTCTTCACTAGGACTGATGCTGTCTGAGCCCTCACAAGGGAAATTACTAATAAAGAGATAACCTTAATTAATAGCAGAATAAGCACTGGACTTACAGGCTCAAATTCCTGCAGCTTTTCAGCTCACATTCATATAAATTGTTATTTGTATTTGCACCTGGATGGTTGCTTGGGATGATCAGCATCTTGAGTTAAGGAGCCTTTAGGCTCCCAAAGCTGACAATTTAGGCCACAGCTCTCAGAAATAACAATGGACATGGCAGTGTTGATTCAGCAGTAACTGAGCTCAGTGCTTGTGCCTCCAAATTATATTACAAGGCAGCACCTGTGGAAAAGAAAGGAAAATTTCCTAGAGATTCCAGTGGGATGTAACCTAAACATTTATTACCCAGCATTCTCTTGTGTAGATTCACCAATCAAAATCTGTCCCAACTCATTAAAAATGGATATTGTCAAATTATTATTATCATTGTTATTGTTTTTAGGAATTTGATTAAAGGACAGCACCTCCAAAACTTACAATTTAACCATAAACCAAGGAAACTAAAATAGGGGGTAGAGAGAGAGCAGGGAATACAACCAAACTTCCTGATTTTATTGGTCAGTGGGATAGATGGTGCTTTTAATGCACTCAGGACCTGTGGGGGCCTGCCAGAGGAAAGGAAAGTCTTCAGCATGGATTTGCAGAATGATACTGAGGTGGTTTTAAGGATATTTCTAAAGATAATTACATAAAACAGAGAGGTCAAGCTAATTGTGGTTCTCAAGGTCTTCTCTTGCCAGCTAAGGATGCTCACTGGGCTGGATGTGTCCAAACTCTGCACCTCACAAAAAAAAAATGAGATGGATTTCAGGCAGGACCATCCAAGGCAGAAAGATGGATGTGGTGTGTGGGTGTGGAAGGGAAGGCTGGGCAAAAAATGGCCAAAGTGGGCAAACCCATGGATACCCCGTGGGAGGAGGCAGTGTCCTGAGCAATGTAATGAAAGAGGGGTTGTGGGGCCAGGAGAAAATCCCAACAAGGAAACGCAAGCAGACAAGATTTGAAGGAGATGAACTTGTTCCACCCTGACAAGAAAGGCTGTGATTCATCCAGAAGAATAAAGATGGTGTCCTGTGTCAGAAAGAGGAGGGGTTTTTGGTTGCTGAGTGGTTTTTTTTCTGATCAGAGATGTTTTCATCAATAACTCCTTCTCACCAACCCCAGTGTCCAGCACAGCCATGCCTAAATCTCAATCCCAGTCAGCCCTGGACCTCTCTGCACAAAAGGTTCTCATCCAGCCCAGAGTCATGTGAGAGACTTCTGAGAATTTTGAGAGATTTAAAATGTGGAATCCACTTCTCCCTGGGCTTAAAAATCCCATTTTTTGTAATAAAAAGACTTTATATAGTCCTTCTAACCTTGCACTTTCAGAGGCACCAAGCATAGCTGGATCATTTTAGAATAAGAAAAGCAAAGACAAGAGTGAACAGGAGCTGACTTACTATTTAAAGAATTTAATTTTCGTTTTGAGGAAAAGTGTAAGTCTAAATTTGCTGTTATGTAACAAACTGCATTTAAAAGCAATTGCTTCAGAAAATACACTATTGAACTTTGAAATTACTGTGATAATGCAGCTTTAGTCTGTGAATGCTCCAGTCTGGGAGGAAGCACAACAGCAGCCTTTGATGAGGACATGAATTTGTTATGACAGGCTAATTTTACAAATCCAAGGCTGCCTTACAGCAGAATTATAAAGATATAGATTAAAAAAACACCAAAAGCCCAAGAAGCAAGAAATGTATCATGTTGCTGCTGAGAAAATGTTCTCACACAGTCAACTCCCACAGGTCAATTCAAGGTAGTATCCAGCCACCTCTGATAGCTCAGGGAGCAAAATATTGTGAATATTGGGCATGTTTAGACTGATGGGTGACTTCAGCTGTTTGATCAGTGCCTGTGTGTGTGTCTGGGAGTGCTGAGATATGAACTGCCTCACTGTCCTGCTTTAGGGCAAATTTGGGAGAAACCCTCCCAAGGGGCCCCTCCAGAGAGCAAACCCACACACTCCCTCCCCCCAATCGGTTCAGGAAGGATTCCTCAGAGAGAAGTGGAAAGAACCTGTTTATTGAACAGCACAGCACCCCCAGCACACACAATGAACAATACCAGGTGACACCACCCTGTCACTGCTCTGAGAAAGGTGACAAATCCAGAAAGTCTCTCTGGGGGTGGTCGCTCTGTTATCAGTCCCTCCAGCACTGGGGCAGCTGCTGCAGCCACAAGGTGCAAACTCTTGGTGTGTCCCAGACCAGAGCAGGCTTGAGGGGTTCCAAGAAAGGGAAAGGAAAACACTCCAGGGAAATTAGAATTGCTGAGCTAGACTATCTAATGAGCAGAAGCAAAAGCAGGAGCAAAGCAAAAGCCAAGCAAAAAGCAAAAGCAGCACTGTGTACTGCCCTGTCTGTGTGTCCCACCAGCCATGGGGAGCAGGCTGATAATAAAACAAAACAAAACTTTCCCTCTTCAGAGCCAGTCTTGAAGGCACAGAACAGAATATCCAGCATGAACAGAACACACAGCTGGGGTTACAAGCATCACAACGTCACTCTGGGATACTCACATGAACAGCCAAAGACAGATTTTGGGGAAAAAGCAATGAGGAAAGAACAAAATGAATCTCCCAGGCCTCCCTGCCCCCCAATAAAATGAGAAACAATGGAAATGCTGCCTGGAACCTTGGTGCAGCCCAGCTGTGCCTGAGCAGAGCTGACACGGGGAGTTAACATCAGGCCCTGGCAGAGGTCTCCTGGAAATAATCTCACTGCAGATATCCCTGCCAATCCTCCACAGGAAGGGCAGGAAGGATCTCCTGGATGGGGCTGGCAGAGATGTCTGCTGGAGATGCTGGAGATGGGGGCAATCAGCAGGTGGAGGAGAGCATTTGGAGCCACAGCTGGAAGATCCAGGGAGAAGGGTGGATCCTGGAGGATTGGGGAGAGGGAAGCTGAGGAATGGGCTGAGAGGTCTATGCAGGAATGGAGGAGAAGCCTGGCACAGCTGAGGGGTGTCCACCTTAGCCAGAGTCATCAGCAAATAGGAACAGCCTTCCTGTACCCAAAGGAAACCTACAGGAAAGCTGGAGAGGGACATTTTGCCAGGGCAAGCAGTGATACGACAAGGGAGAATGGTTTAAGGTGAAAGAGGGTAGATTCACCTTGGATATTGGGCAGGAATTGTTCCCTGTGAGGGTGGGCAGGCCCTGGCACAGGGTGCCCAGAGCAGCTGTGGCAGCCCCTGGATCCCTGGCAGTGCCCAAGGCCAGGCTGGATGGGGTTTGGAGCAATCTGGGCTAATGAAAGGTGTCCCTGCCATGGCAGGGGTGGAACTGGATGAGCTTTGAAGCCCCTTCCATTCTAGGACACTATGAACTGTGGGAAGCACATGGAGGGAGGAGGAATCATGTGATGGGGCTCTTCTAGAATGCTGCTTGCTCCTGTGAAGCTCTTGTGACCAAGGACTCACTGAAACACCTCCCACAGCATTTGAGGAAAAGGCAAACAGAGCTTGGGGACTGAGGAAATCCTCTATGGACAGAAGCCAAATGCACTCAAGCCTTTGGCACAGATTTTGTGTGGTGCTGTTCCAGCCAGTAGCCAAAGGAGCCCAGTTTGTGCTCCTGACAAACCCTGTAAGGCTCCAAGGCTGCCGAGGGAGCTCTTAGAGCAGCTCACATCTCAGTGTCACCGTGTAAATCTCTGCAGCCTGTCACTGATGGAAGGCTCTATGTGACAGGTGTCACCCATAAATCCCATTTAAATACATCCATTACCACACACTGTATCACTCACAATCACCCATGAAATGTCTCTTTGGAGTCCAGAATCAGACAGGGATGATTTAGGGCCATTTCCCTGGTGAGATGGGATTAGCTGGATCTTGCAGCTGTTAGGATGTCAGGCCCAGCACTGGCCCCAGAAGGGATGAGGGAGAGCAGGCAGAGACAGCTCCAGCAGCCTTCCCCACACAGCCTGGAGCTGCTTCAAAGTCACACCTTAAAATTGTCCACAGAGACTTCAAAACCCACTTCCCATGGGAATACATGCAAGAGTCCTGTAGGTACCTTAAGTTTTAGAGCCACTGAGACCTTTCTCTGGCTTTCTGTCATCATTTCCACCTTGGCAAGTGGAGTTCACAGAGCTTTACACACACATGTGCACACAGACACAGACACAGAGTGAGGTTTTTTGCCACTCAGCAGGTGGGGTTTTTTCCTAGTTTCTTCTCCAAAAGGAACTGGCAGCTTGAGAGATCAACCTGCTCCAAAAAGAAAATTGGTGTCTCATTAAATTCAGAATAACATGGGAACATCTGCAAAATAAACAGGGCAATTTAGACAGGCAGATGCTTATTGGGAGACACCAGTGCTGGCTGCTGTTTCAGCCCGTGCCAGAGAGGAACTGTGCTGACAGAAGGGGCTGGGACACCCCCCAGATGAACAACACTTTTAGTATTGCTGAGTAAAAGTAGAAGGGGTGAGGTGCCCACATATCCTGTGTCTGAGCAGAGTCTGCAGGAGCAGGTCCAGAGGAAGAAGGGCTGAGAGAGTCCCAGTGCCACAGGGACACCAGAGGCTTCCTGGCCCCAATATTCTTATATGTTTCCACATGCTTCCAGGGCTTCTGCTCCAGTCCCAACAGCAGGAGAACTTCACTCCCCTGTAGTGACTTTTGTCATTACCCACAGAAACATTCCATCCTTTTGGCCATGATGGCCTTGATAAGAGCTCTGGCACCAGGATCAAGTGAGGAGCATTTGTACATGGGGGAGCAGGTGGGAATTGGGATTGGGTCCAAACAGCAGCAAGAGGCAGCCAGAGATGATCTGAGGGTCATGGGTGCAGCTCTGCCTTTGTTTTCCAGAAAGGGCATGAGAAGGACGAGCCATCCCCACTGCTCCCTGTCCGTGGTGCTGCTGGGGAGGGATCAGCTCGCTCAGGAGCAGGAGGAGATGAGAGGGGATGTCAGTGCAGGAGGAGAGGACGTGGGTGAAGCGAGGAGCTGGAGCACTGTCACTTTTAATGAGCTGGGTGATTATGTACTGGCAGCTGTTTGCAGATTAGAGGCTGAGGACTTGGTCAGGGATAATTATCTCTCTCTGGAATTAAGAGATTTTTCTCTCTTCTGGCAGGGAAGGAAGTGCTGGGCAGTGCCCAGCATCCAGACCTGCAGCCCCAGGAGGGGAGGGCCATGGTATCTCTTTCCCCCACCCCAGCAAAGGAGGATTCCTGTCCTCAAAGCAGCCCAGAAGGATTGGATTACAATCCATGGATTAAACCAGTGTCCTAGGACGTCCTTAGCTCCTTACCCAGTAACTGGCTTCCAGGCAGCTCCCTGCAGGATCCAGGGCTGGGTGTTTTCCAGCCTAATAAAATGTTCTGAAAACTGGATATGGGGATGTGAGGGCAAACATCAGCATTTCCCAAACTGCACCCAAAGGCTGTTTCTTCATCTCCCCTGAGATGGAAAAATAAGCCTGCTCTCTGCAGCTAAAAACTGGTATTAACAACAATAACAGATTTTTCAAAATAAAATATTCAGCTGCAGAAAATATTTCTCGAAAGCAATGCCACTGCCTTCAGCTCTGCCAGCAACACAAACTGGCACAGAAATCATGGCACACAGAGAGCACTACAACCAGCTCTTGTTAAAATCCCAACCTGGCCCCACAGGTGGTGTGGAACTGTGGAATAAGATCTTCCCAGACTAAAAGTTTTAATTTTATCAGCCCAAAAATGTGACTAGAAGGGATCTTTTAAATATGCCTTCATAGCAGCTTATGGGTGCTTGGTGACCCATCTTCTGCTTTAATTAAAGGAGGTTAAATTGATTATCAGGGAATGCCCAGGGTGGCTGCAATTGTTTTCCAGTGCTGAGGCTGCAGTGGGAAAGTGGCAGTGGTGGTGGGAATGTTACCTACATGTGACCTTTTTTATTCATCTCCTCCTGGTATGAAAATATAAATTATGCAAAGATTGTAATGGTGATCTCCTCACAGAGGGGAGAACAGCCTGGGCCAACTATTAAAAGTTTCATACAAAGAAAACCCAAGTATTCATAGCAAAATGTACTGCACCTGGAAGTTTAAAACCTTCCTCAGGATGGCTTGAAAAGGCTCATGGTGAATCCTGGCTTCTTCTGAGTGACCTTGCTCTTGGTGCAGGATGAACACAGGGATTTGGGAACCAGACAACGCCTGTTGGACAATCATTGTGGATGTACTGCACTGCACTGCTCTGGAAGGCAAAGCCCTTGGTGGCTTAAACTGAGAGTCAGGATGGTCAGACAGCCCAGAGTGGTGCCACCAGAGCTGCTGTGACGAGGGGCAGTGGCCAGCACAGTGATCTGTCCCTCTTCTCTCTCCTGTGAGGCACCACTTCAACACAAAGCTCTTCTCTGATGGGAAAATTTTCCACTAAAAGCACAGGAGGTGCTTGGGATGGAAACCCTGAGAGATGGAATGGATCAGGCAGAACAGAGGGGAGCAGGTGGCTTGGTGAGAGCTTGTCCTCATCCTCCTTGTGGGATATCCTATATCCCAAGTGCTCACCAGGAGCAGTGTGCTCCATAGGCAGCAGCAGCAGCATTCCAGGCACCTGACTGCAAACTGGGTTAAACATTATTCTGCGGTCAGAAAAATTAATGTCTCAGAAAAATAAACAGGATTTTCTGAAGTGAGTGGGATAATCATAAATTAGACTCAAATGGCAAGTGTTTGTGTGACACACTGAGCCTGCCCTCGGGGATTTCTGCCTTCCATGTGCAGCAGCTCAGCTCCTGCCTGCCCTCACAGACCTGCACAGGACATGCCAGCCCTGCCAGCTGCAATTTCTCTGCATTTTAAAGGTGGACACCAGGCCCCAGTGCAGGCTGAGGAGTTTCTTGCACATGGCAAAGCCAGAAGGTTCAGCAGGTTTTGTTATTCCAGAGTCCAGAGCTTGCCCAGCAGGTGCCCAAGGAGTGAGTTGAAGGTGTAAGAGGAGCAGTGCCCTGAATCAGGCACATGACACCTGGTCACACAAATTTACCTGCTGGCAAAAACCCCAAAGAGTAGGGCTAGAAGGGACCTCACAAAGTGAATCCCAAAAAATATCACCTTCATGTTTGTTCTTTCTGAAAGGAACCTAAAAAACCCCTATTTCTTTTAAAGTTCTGTAATGGACCCTCCTGTTCACATCCTCTTCCCTCTCTCCCCGGCCCTGCTGGCTGATCCACCCCAGTGCTTTGCTATCCTTGTGTTACTGTTATATTTTCTGGAAAAATCCTTTTCCCAGGATTTCTTCTCCTGGGAAGCTAAGAAGCTTCAGGGGAAAATGAAAATAATATTATCTCACTGCTTCTCCTGTGTTTGCTGCTTTAAAATGGGATTTGGAGATTGTTTATCCAACAGGTAGTTTGATTGGTTTCCTGTGAATTGTTTTTAGTTAATGACCAATCGCTGTCCAGCTGTGCCAGAACTCTGGAAGAAGTCACAAGTTTTTAATGACTATCTTGTTAAGCCTTCTCCTTCTAAAAACATGGAGTCAAATGCATCAATTCCTCCTTTGTCTTAACCCCAAAAACACCACATCCTTGAAGTCAAAAGCCATTTTTCCTTCATTCCTGCCTGCATTCCTGACCCTTCCCAGCATGAGGGCAGCCCTGTGAATTCTGCTCTCTCCACCACCACAGTCAGTCGTGTTCCTCTACACAACTCTTTACCTCAGTTACATTTACTTGAGGAACATTTTCCCTATTTTTTCCTCTCCTTAGACAGGTTTGATCAGCTGCAGGTTTGTAGCTCCCCAACAGCCCAGAAAACTGTAGAAAATAGTCTAAAAATAATAGGGAAAAACCACTTGTAAAAGCCCTTGCCTTGTTTGGGATCCATTCCCACACGGATGACAAGTTGTTGTGAGCGCTGACGTGTAGGCGGAATTGGCAATGCCTGATGAAAACGCTTCTAATTACCACACTCAAGTTAGGATTTTGTAAAACAATAACATTTTGCTTGTCTGAAAGCTGAGTATTTATTATTCTCCAACTGTCAAATATTAGTCTGAGTACAAGCAACAGCCCTTGGATTTCTCTCAAAAGGCCTGGGTGATCTTTTGCTAGCAACAGGCGTGGGGATACAGGTGCAGAGCAAATAATCTCTGTTTTTAGTCTTTTCCAAGATTTTTTTTTTTAATCTGTCCATTCCAGGGATCCAATCTGAGCTCTCTTTTAGGTCCCTTCTCTCCTGGACTTTTCTGGACAACAAAGAACACCTGGGGATGCACCAGCACTGGGGAACCCCTCTTGCTTTTCCCAGGTACACTCCTGTTGTACATCCCTTCTACTTTGGTTTGTTTGCACCAGCACCAAAACTTTCCCACCTTGAAATCCACTGTTTCTTTAGTTCTTTCCTGTTACCCCTCATTTGGTATAAAATACAGGACTAAGGGGCACTGGAAAAGCCAAACTTTGCTTTTTGTGGTCTGCAAAAAAGATATTTTGCCTCTTTTCCAACTTTAAAGGTCAGGGTGTCACCACTTTTCTCCCCAGTCTTTTGGAGCTGATTGATTGGAAGAGAAACAGCCCCAAAACTTTGACAGTTGGGTGAGTGGAAGTGCTGAGCCTGTGTTGTCAGTGAGGGCCAGGGTCAATGTTACAGCCTTATGGTATTGAAATCCTGGGATTTTTTTCTTTTCTGGGGCAAACACACTCACCTGGAAGGGGCATTTCCAAGCAGGGCAGGAAATTCGGGGGTGGGTATGCAGCAATCACAGCCCCAAGGCTGACAGAGCTCCAGCAGCATTTGGACAATGCTCTGTGACAGAGGGAGGGAGGGATTTTTGGGGTGCTTGTGCAGGGCCAGGAGCTGGAGTGGATGATCCCTGTGGGTCCCTTTCCTCTGAGGATATTCCATGATTTTATCATGGGCCAGCCCAGAAAGCCAAGGAGTCCAATTCCAGTCCCAAACTGGAGAATTTGACTTATTCCTTCCTTAGAGCAAATCAGATCTGTGATGACCCAGAAACATGGCAAGAGACAGTAAGAACACTGCCACTTAGGAGTTTTTCTCTTCCACAAATACATGGCTCCTGCTGGAAAATAATTGAGAGAAAAATTAGCAGAGGGCATTATGCATGACAGTGTCTGATCTCAGAGAGGGAAGGGTTTGGGAGAATGAAGAGTTTACATTTGTGAGGCTGCTGGGAGTGCTGGCAAACCCACGTGGTTTGCAAATTCCTCTCGTGTTCAGTTGAATAAGCTCATGGCCTCTTTGGTGCCTGACAAGAAATGCTCTGTCAGGAAGGCATGGGTGTGTTTTTTCTGCCTCTGTCACACACACATGGACACAAAGAAGTGCTTGTTTGCAGCATTTTCTCTGCATTTTGATGTATGACTTGTGGCTTGTAGAGAAGAAATGATACATAATTCTCTTCCTTCTATCCTTTCTACCAAGGCAGCAAGAAACTCTTGGAGACTACATCTGCAGCCAGTATATATTGCAAAAGTGACCTAAATTACTATTAATTGTAGTGGCAGGACTAAATAGATGTTCTCAGTGTGTTTACAACTGGCGAGACAAACAGTTTGTTCTCAAGATAATGACAAACCACTTATATTTGGTCTACAAAAGGACTGTTTGTTCCCTAAATACCTGCACCAGGAACTGTGTTTGTGAGGGAAAAACAAAATGTCTCCATGAGCAGTGCCCTGCCTGGAGCTGCTCTCTCTGGGATGCTCACCCAGCTCTAGTCAAAGCAAAAAAAAAAAATCCCCAGATTTAGTTTTCTGCCAAGGAATGGGGATTTGGGAGCCAGCCCTGAGCAGGGCAGAGATGTAAATATGTAAATAAAAAGCCACTTGGCTTGTTAGAGCTTTCTAACACTGTCATCATAAATTTCTCAAGGCCTGCTAGCCACCAAAACCATCCTGTATTTCTGCCTTGGAGTCTCTCACTGGTTTTGCTTTCAAACCAGAACAAGGATGTACAAGAACACGAGACACGGGCAGCAGGATGGTCTGGGAGAGGAACAGCTCCTGTTCCTGGATCTCACTGCTTCCAGCAAGGCTCTGCATTCCCCCTGTTCAACCCAGACACAGGAGGAGATTCTTCACCTGGATTCACACGTGGGGTGATCCAAGAGGGCAATATTATCAATCACCAGGCAAAGCTGCTCTGCTGAGCTCTGTAAATAAACAGCTTCCTCACAGCCTCATAGGCTGCTGGAGATTATTTCTGCCAGAGGTCTTCGGTGCTTGCTTAGCATGAATTCTGTTTTTGAGATGGTTCACCTTGAGCAGTGAATGTTTTCTGGAGTATCTCATTTTGATCAGAGTGTTCCCCCCAACCCTGTAATCTGCAGATCTCTTAATGCCTTAATGGCTCCTGGTTACCCTGACACAGCAGGACAGGGCTGGATCCACGTGCCATCCAGGATTATGAACCTTCCTGGGAAACCCTTGCTGCTGTTTGTAGAACAGTGGGATTCTTTTCTTCCTTACTGCAAAGTACAGGCTTATAGACCCCTCACTAGTGCCTGTAAAAAAAACCCTCACTACTCAGTCAGGTTCAACTCTTTAGAACTTCTATTTTGCTTCTTTTTTTTTTTTTTTTCTGTCTCCTTTCCAAATTTTTTTCTTTTGCAGAAAAGAGCTTTGCTTTTCTCCATTCTGCTGGTCTGTCCATGTTCATCCTTCACAAGGCTTTTCAGGCACATTCCTTTGAAAACAGCAAAAATTTAGTAACAACATAAGTTAAGTATAACAAATAAGCACCTTTTGCATTCTTAACAACACCTTCCTGGGAAAGAAGGGCTGAACTTATTCTTGCTGCTACTCCTGCTTGTATTGGATTTCCAAAGCAGGCTGCAGTGGCCCAGGTCACTGGAGTTTTCCAGCAGAGCTACTGCAGTATCTAGATCCTAATCTGTAACCCTTAATGAGCACTCAATATGTATTTAGGACCCTTCCTTTCATTTCCTGTTTTCTGAAAGAATTTTGGGTACCTTGAACGTGAAAACTTTGCAAGTTCCTAGCTCTTACTGAGAAGAAATGCAAAGCACTGAGGAGAACTAGCTGAGTTGATAATTTCTCTCTCTGTCTTTATCATTTGTTTTCCTAGCCCTGTTTTCACTGTGGTCAAAAGAAAACCTTGAACCAGTTTGGTTTTTTCTAAAAAGCAGAGACTTGCTGGCCTTGCAGACCCACATTTACCTTGCACACTCAACTTTTCCAGTGTTTGCCCAAGCTTCCTGACAGCCAGCAGCAGGAGCCAGGAGCAGTTTGGCTGTAGGAATCACTCCCAGGAAAGCAGAGCTGCAGGAATCACTCCCAGGGCTGGGCTGGCATTTGTGGTGTCAGATGTTCTGCAGGGCTTGGTTGGATCCCCCAGGACAGCACAGTTGTGTTTGTGTTCAACAAACCCCTGGGATGCTCCCTGGGATTTTATTACATCCCTACATTGCAGCATTTACACCTACAGGGAAACTCTGATTATCCCTGGTATTCAGAGTCACACACACTCAGGGAAAAGTGCAAATGCACATTATATGCAGAATTGTTACACCAGAATTTTTTGACTGTTGCAAAAGGAGTGAAGTCATATTTGGCAAAGATATTCACTGGTTATGTGCAATTCCAACCACTGAAAATGTGAAAGTTTTCTCTGCACTTTTCAGGACATATTAAAAAAATGCTTTGGAGAGGGACTTTGGACAAGGAATGGAGTGACAGGACACAGGGCAATGGCTTCACACTGACAGAGGGTGGGGTTAGGTTGGATATTTGGGAGGAAATTCCTCCCTGTGAAGGTGGGCAGGCCCTGGCACAGGGTGCCCAGAGCAGCTGGGGCTGTCCCTGGATCCCTGGCAGTGCCCAAGGCCAGGCTGGCCAGGGCTGGGAGCAGCCTGGGATGGTGGAAGGTGTCCCTGCCATGGCAGAGGAGGGATTGAAATGATCTTTAAAGTCCCATCCAACCCAAACCATCCTGTGATTCTATGTCTCTACCCCATCCTCCCCACTAGTGGTGCTTCACTGTGCAGGGAACAGGTGGGATTAAATCTGAAATTTACAGTCAGAATCTGAACTGGGGAATCCTGGTATTTGTGGAGCACAGACCATCCTGCCCTCACTGCCTCCCAAGCCCCTCAACTTGAAATTCCCAGTCCCTGGCACATTGTGTGGCAGGCCAGAGCAAGTGCAGATAACACGGAGTGGCACAGTGCATCGTCTGCTGGCCAGGAGTAGGAGGAATTGATTTCTGACTAATAAAGAAAACTCATTACCCAGACTGAATGAGTCAGAAGGAAAGGAAGGCTGGTGTAAAGAGGGAGGGTGGACTCATGCACTCTGTTATTTCGGGCTTGCTTGGTTGCAGTGAAGGTCTGTCTGTGCAGCATCTCCATCTGGCCAGCCTTGGCCCGTGTCCTGCGGCACGATGTCAGCTCACAAACTGCTGCTGCTCTTCAGGGGAGAGGCCTTTGGTGGAGGCAGGGCTGCAGCACAATTTGTTCTCCCTTTGGCAAACCAACACTTTTTTAACATTCCCTCCATTTTTTAATGTCCCTCTCCAGGGCTGGGAGAAGGGGATTTGGCAGTGGCCAAGCAGAGCCAGCACACAGAGGACAAGGACAGCCAGGAAGGGCTGAATCCTCAGAGGCACAGCCATGCTGGTGACAAATTGTCAGAACCCAGGAAATTCCTCTGGCTGCCCTGGGTGATTCCAGACCCTGGCAGGGGCTCAGAGACCTTGGCACGGAGTCACAGACACCTGTGCCTTTGATTTTAGCCCATGGAAACAATTCCCAACTCTGTGTGAGGAGTTACAAGCCACAAGGGTTTGAGTAGAATGACAGTGAATTTGTCACAGGGTGAAAAAGTAGAATTTGGGGGTTTTAGAATGGGGGTTCAAGAGGCAAGATGGAGGAATCTGGGCGTGTCCTGTCCTTCTCCTTCTTCTTGTCCTCCATCCTCTGCTGGGATGGTGACACTTCTGGATTGGTTTAGAGACAGACTGTCTAACATAGGTGATGGGTATTGGGAAATTACTGTAAATAAAGTACAGGTAGTTCTTAGTATAAAAAGCCAACACCACCCCAAGGGCAGGGACTGTGCCACAACCCGACCTGCTGGACAGAGCTCAGCAGGTCAGAGAAAGAATGTATTAAATAAAAGAAAATAAACAACCTTGGAAACTGGACCCGAATGATCTTGACTTCTTCTTCAGTCATGGGGCTGGGAAAAAGAAACTCTTTAATACCTCGGGGGCCATTTCAGCAACACAAAGCCCAAGAACAAATGCCTATTGCTCCTTGGCTCCAGGGCAAAGCAGCAAGGCAGGCTCAGAGATGCACTCAGATGAGAGCAGGTCCTGGTCCAGGGAGCTGCCACCATGCCTGGGTTTGCCTCCTGGCGAGGCTTTACTTCCCCAACCACCTTACCAAGCTGGAGAGCAAGAGCAGACGGCCAGGCCAGAGGGACAACAGACCAGGGCAAGGTTTGGGGTGTCCAGGAACAAGAGTAACCCTGGGATTTGTCTTGATCAGCTCTTGATGCTCCTTGCAGGCCTGCACTTCTCAGGGCAGCCCCTGTGGGAGGCAGGAGGAGCAGAAGGGACGTGTGGGAGGCAGAAGATGCTGCCTTGAGTGCCGTGGGAGCAGTGTGGGCATCACCTTGTCATCCATCCTGGGGCACGTGTCCTGTCACCTCTGACCTGGGCAGGAGAGGTTCACTTCTGTCAAGAGTTTTTTTAACAGAAGCCTCCTTTCCTTTCTACTGAAGGATCTCTCCTTGGAGGCATCCTCCCTGTCCCTCACTGCTGTTTGTGCCAGGGCTGACAGCATCTTCCATGGCAGGGAATGATATCTCAGTTAGGAGCCTCCTTGTTTAGTCTTACATCTGTCAATTAATCCCACATTTTCGCTATTCAAACTAGCTGTGGGTAGCAACATTTCCTGCTGCAGTGAAAATTTGTTGTGAATAAGAGCTGGAAGGGGAACTGCATTAATATTTGACAGCAGTTAGTGCTGAGGGAGGCTTTGCACTTCACAACCTGAGACCCAGAGGGGTTTCTCAAACCAGCAGTAGTTTAACAGCTTTTAACCACTCTTTTGCCACATGCAGCCCAGCTGGGGACTGCTGCTGGCCCAGGCATGCTTGTGCCATCACCAGCTCAGCTGAGCTTCATCTTGGGCTTGTCATGCAGAGTGGAGGTTTTTTTGGGAGCATTGGGAGAATAAAAGCAGCCGATCACAGAATCACAGAATCACAGAATCACAGAATCACAGAATCACAGAATCACAGAATGGTTTGGGTTGGATGGGACTTTAAAGATCATTTCAATCCCTCCTCTGCCATGGCAAGGACACGTTCCACTATCCCAGGGTGCTCCAAGCCCTGTCCAGCCTGGCCTTGGGCACTGCCAGGGATCCAGGGGCAGCCACAGCTGCTCTGGGCACCCTGTGCCAGGGCCTGCCCACCCTCACAGGGAGGAATTCCCTCCCTAATATCCAACCTTACCCCACCCTCTGTCAGTGGGAAGCCATTCCCTGTGTCCTGTCCCTCCGTGCCTTGTCCCCAGTCCCTCTCCAGCTCTCCTGGAGCCCCTTTAGGCACTGGAAGGGGCTCTGAGGTTTCCCCTTCACCTTTTCCCCTCCAGGCTGAGCACCCCCAGCTCTCCCAGCCTGGCTCCACAGCAGTGCTTCTCCAGCCCTTGGGCCATGTTTGTGGCCCCTTCTGGACTCACTCCAATGGGTTCATGTCCTTCTTCCCTTGGGGACCCCAGTGAACAAGCACTGCCCAACTCTGAGTGCTGGTGGCCCAGCACAGACACCCACAGCCATCAGTTCATCAACCCTGTCCTTCCACAGCTGCACCAGCCTTGCAGGTCCCTCCCACTGACATCCTGAACAGCCTGTGCCTGCAGACCTCCATAGCAAAGGGATCCATGACAAAAGCCACCCAGCAGAACAGCAACCAGAAAATATCAGGGAAAAAATCTTTGTGGGGAAAACAGAATGGTTTTTGTGGTCCAAAATAGAGCTGCTCATTTTATATTTTTCTTCATTTTTTTTACAATGTTTTCAATAAAACTACATTAACTTCAAATCATGAAAGGGATGTGTTTCATATTTTGCAGAGTTTGAGGATGGTTACATAACCATAATGAGCCTGAACACATTCTGTGTTTTTAGATGCCTGCAATTTATTCACCCAAATTAGGCTTTCTCAAAAACTGCTCCCCAGTGGGGCTGCCAACACAGTAGTGTTAATGTTGAGAGAAAATGCACTAAATTCACCTGCAAGCTCCATGAACAGGGTGATGACATCCTGAACACCCAGAGGAACGAAGCCAAACCAGCACAGAGCCTGCCCTTAGCAGGTCCTCGAGGCAGCAAAGGTTGTAGGGTGATTGTCCTGGGCTGTAAGGTCTGTGTGTGTTCTGTCCCCATCTGTCAGAGCTGGGCAGCTCTCTGCTGTCCATGGGGCAGTTTTCTTTATCTCTCCCACAGCCCATCCTCCCTCCAGCAGATCTCTGCTGTCCATGGCCACTGAGTGTCCCTGCAGGGCTGATCCAATTCCATCATCCCATGGGGAGATGCTGCGCCCAGGGCAGGAGCCAAGCATTCCTACCTGGATACAATCTGCCCTGGAACAGCACAGCAGCCTTTGCCCCCTGCATTCCCAGAGGAGCAGCTTTCTCCTGCCCTGCATTCCCAGAGGGAGAGCAGGCCCATCTCCAGCAGCCCTGGAGCTGCAGAGGAAAACTCCCCCCTTGTGCAGGATCCTGCTGCAGCAGAGCCACAGCTGGCACTGCAGGAGGGCTGAGCCCCCCTGGGATGGGGCTGTGCCCCCACCCTGACACACAGGGGACAGCGCCTGCCTGGCTCTGGCAGGGGTTTGTTCTCTTTCTTTTTTTTTTTTTTTATTATTGCATTTGTATT
The DNA here is from genome assembly GCF_963513975.1 of Fringilla coelebs. Lineage (NCBI taxonomy): Eukaryota > Metazoa > Chordata > Aves > Passeriformes > Fringillidae > Fringilla > Fringilla coelebs. The sequence goes on along the minus strand of NC_140044.1, from coordinate 12,184,305 downwards.
TTTAATTTTCTTAGTAAATAACTGTTATTCCTACTCCCACATCTTTGCCTGAGAGCCCCTTAATTTCAAAATTATAATAGTTTAGAGGGAGGGGGTTTGCATTTTCCATTTCAAGGGAGGCTCCTGCCTTCCTCGGCAGACACCTGTCTGTTCAAACCAAGACAGTGATGCTTGCCCACAGTCCCTCCACTCCAGCAAAACTCCAGCCCCCTTTTCCATGGAAAACTCCCTCCCAGAGTCTCCTGTGGCTGTTATGGAGAAGCAGAGCTGGTGCTGCCTCCCAGCCCTTGCCAGGCGTCTCCAGCACCTCCACGCTCCCGAGGCAGGCGGCCCAGGGGGTGCAGACAATGTGTGTTTGAACCCACTGCCCTCCCACATCCCTGCTCCCCTTGGCACAGATAACAGCCCCCAGGAAGGACCTTGGGAGACAAGGCACAGATTTATTTGGTCTTTCAGCTGCGAGAGGCTGCTGGCTGCTGTGTGATCTTTGATAAACTCCGGGATGGGAGAGACGCGAGTTTGCGGGAGTCCCTGCCAGCAGCTGACACAGATGCTGCCTGGCACAGCACCAGGGAGCTGTGACACTCATTGGATCATATGTTTATCCACATGTCCCTCACATACTGATAGGCACAGCGATAGCCCCTGGGCCTGCCCTCACAAAGCACGAGCAGCTGAATTTCTGTGCTGCATGCAAGGTTTAGAAATGATGGCACAACGTTTTTTTCAAAGGCCTCTCTGCGTGCTGTAGGAACTTTCCAAATGTTGCTGGCACCCAAGACATGGAGCTTATAGGACAGGTTTTGTCTTGCTGTGAAAGAAATCAGGTCAAGTCTGCACTTTGTGACTCCCTAGTCCAGCATTTCTCCCTCCTTGGCCAAACATTTTTTACCCAGACAGTCTTTGAGCCCTCCTGGCTGAGAGCTCTCAGTCCCAAGTAGCCCCATCATGGTGTTCCTTCAGTCCCATGGCATGAAAACAAGACAGCAGCCACCTTGTGGGTTCAGAGGGACTTCTCCATCTCTCCAAAAGTGGTGGCACTGGCTGCAGGGAGCCCTCTGCCCTGTGACTCCACTCTGTCAGACTTTGGTCCCTATTAGTGCTCTAACTCTATATTTAATTTCCCATACCCTTTTGCAGACACAGCCCGTCCCAGCAGGGCTGGAGCTGGGGAAGAGGAGCCCCCAGGAGTGTTCAGGGCTGCAGTTTGCAGCTCTGCTCCCCCCAGCCCTGGCATGGTGTTCTCCCAGAGCAAACACGTGCTGTGCCTCTGTATCAATTGCATGACCAGCTTCATTTTGTACTGCTTATGAATTATTGCTGGCCCCTGTGGCTCTTGTCAGCGCTTCCCCCTGTCTCACAGAGACATTGATTCATACACCCATGAATGTTCCCAGGCTTAATTAAACTCCTGCTCCCTTCCTGACATTCTCCTTTGAGTGCTCAAAGGTGGCTGATCAGCTCTGGGTGGGCTGGGGATGTGCCCACCTCCCCTGCTTTGTGCCTCCCCTGTGCTCAGACCCCATCAAATTTCAGATGTCTCCACCCCACCTTGAAATCCATCACTTTTCTTGCTCTGCAGTTCAGTGTGCTAAATTCTGTTCCCCTTGGCTCCCTTGTCCACCCAAGCCCAGGGCCTGTGTGTGGCCCTGTTGTCCAGGCACCAGCCACACTGGCCTCTCATCCCTGGATAGGATTATTCTCCAGCTCTCTTCCACCAGCCATAAAAAGCAGTATATCACCAGCAAACTTGAGATCAAAACTGACAAGCAAGCTTTTTAGATGAGCCTGTTCTTCTGTATGTAATTAATGTGTCTTGTTTTCTTCATTTATATTTTATTTATAGGCTTTTATGTATTGTGAGAACCTCCGAGAGGGTTTTCTTTTTATGAATTACGCTTTGTAAAACAGGAGAACTGATGTTGATGAAATAGTTATTATCAGCTAAAGACTGCACTCCCAGACTGTGCCTCCCTTCCAACTGGCAATCTGTCACTCTTCCAAACGTGACCGACAGACAGACAGCCAGGCAGCTCCCAGCAAGGAGCCAGGAGGAGGAGGAGAGAGCAGGGATTGTGATGAAGGTGATTAAAAATAGAGAAAGATTCCTTCACCACAAATCACGGCGAGAAGTTTCGGAGAAGAAAATAGCAAACCTAAAAGATATTGCCTAAGGGGGCTTTTACTGATCTTAGACTGTGCTGCTCAGATCAGTTCGCTCCAGTGAGTGTCTGTACCAGTTTTTTTTAGGATGGAAGAAATAATTGCCAGCATGGGGGCTGGAGGGATGATTTTTTATTTTTTAATTTAGTTTCCCTAAAAAGCCTTTCTTCATTTAAATCTTAGAAGCAGGAGCGTATCTGAGGGAGAAGCTGATTGAAAATGGATCATTTAGAGCTTAGCTCCCATCTTTGTGTTGATTAAGTGTTTACCAAGCTACTGCCCCAAAGGGAATTTTGCTGGTTTTTATAATAAATCCCTGAAAAACAAGTTTCCCTAGGACCACTGAGATGGCAATCAAAGCTTGAGTGCTGGGGAATCAGGGAGTAGGAGCATAGAGGATCTTGTACATTATTCACTCAAAACAGGAAACAACTCTACCAGTTCAGCAGCATCCTTCCTGCTAAATATGAGGATTGACTGGGACAAATGATCTCCCAATGAAAAATCAAGAATGCAGGAGGGATCCCTGCCCACCTGGGTGCTGGGGAGCATGGGCTGAAGCTGGGCTGTGCTAGGGGTGCTGTCTGGAGCTTTTGGGGTGACAGTACAATGAAAAGAGTGGGTTCTACCCGCCCTCCACAAGCATCCATGAAGTTCTCTACGGAATCAGAGAATCCCAGAATGGTTTGGGTGGGAAGGGACTTTAAAGACCATCCAACCTCCCACCTTCCACTATCCCAGGCTGCTCCAAGCCCCATCCAACCTGGCCTTGGACATTCCCAGGGATGGAGCATCCATGAGCAGCCCAAGTGTCCCGAGGTGCAGCCAAGCTGTCCCAAAGCACTGAGGCAGCTCCAGGCAGGGAAATGGTGAGAGATCCCTGGGAACACCCCAGGGAAGAGGTGTGTGCTGTGACTGAGCCTGAAACACCTCAGATTTTGGCACAGTTTTGTTGATTTGGTGCCCTTTACCACACATCTTCTGATGAGGCTCCTCATGAGTGATTTGGATCCTGCAAGTCCTCCCTATCACCATCACTGGCTTGAATAATGCTCTAAATGTCACTTCTGGGACAGGAAATGCAGCAGTTTTGATACCCTTGCTTCTGTCCTGATGATTTACATTGACATTTACATGACCAAGCAGAGGGGGGAAGCTGCTGAGCACATCACTGAGCCTGCAGAAATCTTCACAGTATCAGGATTCAAACCACAGAGCGCCCAGAACTTCCAGGAAACGCTCTCACAAAGGCAGAAGAGCTTGAACAGGCTCTAGAGAGCTGCAGCCCCTCCCAGGTCTCTGGAAGAGGAGCTCCATGCCCATCCTGAACTCCCCTTTCTGGAGGATGCTGAGTGCAGGTACCTGGTGTCCAGCACCATGAACACCAAGCTGTTAATGGGGTGTGAAAGATCATAAAAGGAGGTTTAGCATGTGGGATGTCATTTTTCCTTTTAGGATGCCTTTCACTCCTCATTTTAGATGTACATGAGGGCAGGTAATCCCGCTCTCATCAAGAGACAGAGTCAGGGAGGTTAACTCATCACCTGGAGGTTGCTGACAAATAGTTCAGCCTCACCATTCTCATGACATAAAGTTTCCATTGTAGAACAAATGATTTTCTATCTCCAGTGCAGCTCATGGGCACTCATGGATCAACCTGCAGCTCATGATGAACCCTTTATGAAGAAGGTGAAGCAGAGTCACAAACCTCATATTTCCAGGTTGGGATGGAGCCTAGGGAGGGACAAGGCTCTGCAGATTCCTGCCCTGAAGGCCATTATTGTATTTGCAGGGAAATGTCCCAACAAAGGCAGGAATGGTGAATCTGACTCCAGGTTCTCAGAAGGATAATTTATTACTTTATGATACTGTATTATATTAAAGAACACTATACTGTACTAAAGAATACAGAAAGGATACTTACTGAATGCTACAAAGATAATAATGAAAACTGGTGACTCTCTCCAGAGCCCTGACACAGCCTGGCCCTGACTGGCCAAAGAGTGAAAACAACTCCCAGCAGAACCCAATGGAACAATCACCTGTGGGTGAACAACCTCCAAACACATTCCACATGAGCACAACACAGGAGAAGCAAATGAGATAAGAATTGTTTTCCTTTTTCTTTGAGGCTTCTCAGCTTCCCAGGAGAAAAGCTCTGGGTGAAGGGATTTTTCAGAGAATGTGAATGCCACAGGCCATGGCCTCATGTTCTGAGCTGGGCCCTCGTCCTTGGTGCCACTGCTGGCTGTGCCCCTGTTTTGGGGATGTTACTGCAGTGTTTGCTTGGCTCCCTGCATGCAGCCCTTGTGATGCTATTTTGGGTGGTTTCTGTGAGACAGGTTGTTCCCACAGGCTTTACAACATCAGCAGAGCCTCTAATCAACCCAGCTTACCAACATCCTGGTGGAGTTCTGTGCTTTGTAAATCCAGATGTGTAAATACACAAAGATTTCACATTACATGTGTTGTGTGGGCACTGGAGAACACACCCCAAGGATCTCCACGCTTAGAAACTTTTCAACACTTGACTGGATATGACCATGAGCAACTTCAATCAACTTTCAGGTGGGTCCTGCTCTGAGCTGTGAGTGACACAGAAAACTTTCAGGAAGAGTTTCCAAACTAGATTATTTTGTAACATTTATTTGAGGTTACCCACAAACGAGTTATAGGTAGACAAAGGGATCCAAGTTGGTCCCAAATATCTTTTGGGGAATATTGTTGGAAATTGATGGACTTTCTACCCAAGCGTTCTTGTGACAAATCCTGTTGTGCACTGTTCTCTGCCTTTCCAATGAATTACTGCCAACGTTCCTGGGTTCCAGCACAAACTGAAGGAATGGTGGCAAAACCAGCCCTGCCAGACAGCAGAGGAGAAAGAGGCTCTGCAACTGCTACTAATGCCTTGGAGTGGCTACCTAGAACAGAGGCTAGAGAAGATTAGGAGAATAAAAAGTGAGTATTTTTTAAAGGCCTTCAGACAGGTACACCCTGGACAGCCAAAAGCCTCCTTGGGCTACATCCAAGATGGACAATTGTCATGAGTTTTTCAGACAATTATAAGTTTGGTCCATTTACATATCAGGTAAATGATATTTGGTCCATTTACATATCATGATTCATCCTCTAATTACAGCTTCAGATAATGAAGTAATTTACCCCCACAACTCACTTTTATTTATACTTTTAGGGCCCTGAGGCAGAGTGTCCTTGAGTTTCAGGCCTACAGGGGTTGTTTGGTCAGACCAAAATGCGAAGACAGTTAGCTAACACTCTATATGGAGTTTGGAGTTATACACTAAAGCAGTACTGGATTTGAAAAATATAAAAGCTAAAATCCTAAGGCATCACTACCAGCAGTGAGGGAACCATCCATCCACTCACTGGTGCTTCTGATTATTCCCCAGCTGATTCTGTGACAAATGCAGCTGTCCCCACAGCTGTCTCTGAGGCCAGGGCTAAGAATCACCTGGAGGTGTTGCACTCCTGCTTCTCCATGCCCACATCTGTCTCACATCTGTGTGCACAGTACCTAATTTCACATCTTTGTGGGTACAGAGTCCTGGCCTTCTGCTGTTCAGAAAATGGAAGTCCTCAGGGAGAGAAAGGTGAGCTCATGCAGCCCTCAGGAAAGCCTGGTGTTCAAAGGTTTTATGGAGCTAGATGCACAAGAAGGTTCCAAGCAGCTCCAATAGGATATTGAGGCACAAACTCAAAATATAACCTCTCAGAATCCTAAAATTTTCCCCCATATGCTCACTGAGCTGGAGACTGAGGGTGCAGGGGAGACTCACTGCCCAGCTGGAGGCCTTGGGGCTGCTTCCTCCTCCTCCCAGCATGGGGACAGCCCCATGGCTGAGATGCTGCCCTTGAAGGACAGACCTGGACACTCAGTGGAGAAGCCTTTATGATCCTGGAGTCATGGAGACACATCTCCAGAGGGTCTGCAAACCCTGCAGACCTCTCCCCAAGCACCTCAGCAGCTCTGGTTTGCTCTTTGCTTGCCCCGTGCCCCCCTTGGGGCTGCAGAGGGCTCCTCATAAGGCGTCCAGCTCCTGTGCCACGGGGAGCAGCACTGAAATGTAATCATTGCATCACTGAGTCCTGCTGAATTTAGGGCCCTGTCTCCACTCCCAGCTCTATATTTAGCACGTTGAGCAATCCCAAACACACCAGTTCCTGAGCCATCTGCATCAGTTGCTCCAAAATATCCTGAGCCATCTGCATCAGTTGCTCCAAAATAAATGGCAAAGTGTGCTGTGCTCCAGCAAGAGGAGTGCTTTGGGCACATGGTGAGGAGTCCTCCTTCTTCTGCTCACTTATTTATTTATTTTGCTCCAAAAGAAGGATCCAAAGATACAGAAAGCTTTGGTTCAGGCAGCAGCCCCAGCAATTGTATTTGTCAATATGTGGAGAGTGTCTGAAAGTGATGTATTTGCAACATATATGGTCCATTGCCTGATTAAGTCAGAATGAAAACCACCCAAGCTTCACACTGAAATCAGTTAGCAATACAATATCTCCAAAGATTGTGCAATTACTTTTTTTTTTTTTTTCTGAATGGCTGCCAATAACTGCAACTTTCACAGAAGATAAAGATCTTTTCTGCTTCATTATTTCTGAGATGGCACATTAGGATCAAATGTAGCATCCTATTAAATAAAACTCCAGGAACACTATATATAGCACCATGGCAAATGTGGCCTGCAAAGCAGCATTGATCAGATCAGCACAGCAGCCTGTTTGCATGTTCAACTGTTAAAATATTCCTGCTATTAAAATTTATCCTCTTCTTGGTAAACCTGTGTGTACACGTTGCATATTGTGCTCACAGAGCTGCTGCTCTGTGAGCACAGACTTCATCAGCCTCCTCTAACCTGTGTCAGGGGCAGAGGTTGTGCTTTATTTACCTCATCCAAGAAACTCTTGAGATGCACCCTCAATTCTCATGGACCTACAGGTCCTACCCATCCAAATTCCCCAGCAGCTCAAGGCAGAGAGGAGGGCAGATGTTGTGGTTTTTTGGTAGCTGGACAGGCTGAGATCCTCCTGTCCTTGGGGGCATGTCAAGGACACAAGGAACTGTTACCTGGGGCTTTTTGCCAAAGAGGAATTGACATCATCTGAGGGCAGTGGGTGAAAGCCAAGGCTTGATGAAACCACCTCCCTGCGCAGAGCTCTCATCTTTAACACCCAAACCTTGTTCTTGTACAAGACCAGAGCCCAGATCTGCCCTGGGTTTTGGCTGATGGGAGACCACACTCCCACCAGGAGGGTGATACCCACATCAGGGGTTCCTGGAACCATCCTGAGCTCACACAAGGCAGCAGCTGGAGGCGCTTCAGTCCCTCGGTGCTGGGAGTCAGGGAGAAATCCTCCAGGAGATGAGACAGCAGCTCTCCCTCATCCAGGGAGAAACAGCAGCTCATGCAGGGTGCAGGCCACTCTTCCAGGGTCCTGCTTCCCTGGCACAACCCGGGGCAAAGGCTCTGCCCAGGACAGACCCCTGTCCCTTGCCAGCCCCAGCTCCCGCCCCAGCAGAGCCCAGCCCGCGGTTGGCACTCTGGGATTCTTGCATTCACTTATCAAGGGGGAGGTTTAAAAATGCAGAAAACCCCTCTGAAATGATATTCCAGTGCATTCACAAATTAAGTGACGGCACATTCGACTGGATGGGCATTTACATATAAATTGCTGCCTAATTGCACTAATTGCACACGTTCACAGATGCGCTATTGCACAGACAGGTTTGCACATGGATATCAGGTGTCTGCTTTGTTTTGTAGCAAAGATGGCTTTAAATCAATATGAATTATTGGTTCCTCTCCTGCCAGACCATGGCTTAGATCAACCACTGTCCCAGACAGGGTTAGGGAGACCTTTGGAAGTGATTTTCCAGCTCCTGTTCTGAGTCATCCTGATTTCATACCCTCAGGCTCGCAAGCTTTCCCTTCCTTTCCAGGTCATAAATACTTGTCTTGTCTCAGGGGAACATTTGGTGCTGTTAGGTACTAAGGACACAGTGTAAAAATCAAATATCTTGGCATTTTACTTTTATATTGGAAACTGATCAAATAGTAAAAATGAATCTTGGATGAAGAAAATTTAAAAGATAGTAAGCAGAATTTAATGTATTTCAATAACATCTTTTTTGTAGACTCGTTACCTCTTTATTTACCCTTCAAGATATTTGCTTCTGTTTTATAGCACAATATGTATTGAAGAGAGACATAAACTGGGCAGGGAAATGCCATTGAAATGAGAAAATAGAAAGTTAATGGTGAAACTAGAGTAGGCTAAATTAATTTACTGATTATATGACCATATCCCATCAGTAAGACATGAATTATTTTGTTTACAGTCTTCAGGTTGTTGCCTGGCCCTGCTACCCTTCGCTGTTTTCAATTTAAACTGCAGTGATTGTAAAGAGAAGAGAAAATAAACCAAATGTTCCCATTCCAGTTATAAATTTTATGTTTATAATCTTGTAGCCATCCATGGAAACCATGCCTGTTATTCAAGTGCCTTGCCTCCCCAAGCTGAGCATAATTATTACTGATACATCTGGATGTTTAACTACCTACTACAGACTCTTGAATTCCTTCCAGATATAAAATATCCATTAATAGAGGAGTGGAGAAGAGTGGAGTCACAGGGGGAAGAAGAGAGGGGAGGGTTTATGTCTATTACTTCAATTCTCTGAGGATTTATGCCTTGCTTAGCACCACAGGGAGTAAAACACTATTACCTAAGCTGGTGTCATTCAGATAAAAGGATGTAATGTGCCTCTTTCCACTTTGTTTTGCAAAGAATCCTTCGTGCACAGTGGGGCAGATCCACTCTAGCTTGGTGTCCTCAGAAGATGGAGATCCCTCCCATGGTGCAGCCCTCCTCCAGCCCAGGGCATCACTGAGTCATGATTTTAAAGCCCTTTGGGTTGGGTTTTCACTCAAAACCCACATAATTTTGTAGCCAATGGGTCCATCTGTAAAAACAGAGCTTGGGCTTTAATCCCATGCGATGTTTCTTGCTCTGGTGTCAGCTCTTGAGGGAAGTCCCAAGGGAGCAGGTGGGTCTGTGAGGAGCCCAGCAAGCACCCAAACAGTTGGTGTGAAGAAAGGGGCTCAAAGTGTCACCAAAGATGTTGGTCTCTGAGTAAAAGGTGCGTGTCTTACCTGAGGGAAGAGCCAGCATTCCAGGAGCATCCACAAATCCCTCCTCTGGGGGCTGCATCCTCAGGGGCACAGCATCCTCCTCCATCGCTCCCGAAGGCAACACTGAAACACCATTTAGGAATTGTAGCTGTTTTGCAAAGATAGCTCTGCCACACAGCATTTCCTCACTGTATCAGCTCCATTAAGGCTCCAGCCCAGGCTTATTGATTACTCTCTAATCTGTGCCCTATTAAATTCACACATCCATCTCACAATTACACACGTGGCATCAGTCGCTCTCCAGCAATGCCCCATTAGTCCCTATTATGAAGAACACGGTGGTAGTTGTGTTGCTGCTGCCTCATTACCCTCAGGATGTACCTGATCCATGGCACATGGGGCTGGCTCTGGTCCAGGGAGAAGCTTCCCCACAAAAAGCCAGGGCTGACTCCTCTCCTCACACCCGCCACTTGAATCGTGGTTTTCAAATGTTCCGTGTGTGAGAAACACTTAGGTACAGAGAGTGTCAGATCCCTTTCTGTGAAACTATTATTTGCCTCCAGATAGAATGGGAAACAACTTGTCTCTGATCATAGCAGTTACTTATAAGCTGCCAGACTGGAGGGATAAGTGAGATAAATTAAACTGTGAGTGCTCGCTTTCCAAGAACAGCTCACTCTATTTGCTCAGGCGTTTAAGTACACACGCAGCTTTTAGCCTGTAATCAAAGCACAGAGCTCAAGCAAAAGGATCATATTTAGTGCACCAGATGAAGGAGGGAGAGCTCAGAGCCCTGTACCAGTTCAGTCCCTCCTGGCGCTCCAGCCCTCTGCCCCAACCTCTGCTCTCCGGAGCCTGAGGACAGCTGCAAACAGGACAGAACCACACTCAGTGACAGAACAGAGCAACCAAAACCTTCTTCCCTCACCCCCTCCACCTCTCCCAGCCCCATAAAACCCCCATTTTGCAAATCCCCATTTGCAGAGCGTGCAGCTGGCACTGTTCTCTCTCCTGTGCCCCTTCCTCTGATGGCACCAGGAGCAGAGCTGCTGCAGCGCCTCCCGCAGCTCTGCAATCCCTCCCCACAAATGTGCTTGGAGTGCTCGTGGCTGCCAGATGGAATTTCACATTCCACACATTGAGGGGACCAGATGAGCACAAGAGGCTGCGCAGGCTGCTCATTGTGCTTCCGATTCTTGTGGATTCCCTCTCACCGAGGAAGTGGCCTGGAATGGGAAGCCCCATCTGCCACTGAGATACTTGTTGAAATTGAATGTTCTGATTGGGTTTTTTTTTAACATTTTTTTTTTCCAAGATTGGAAGTGTTTTGGTCCCATCAGCTCTGCCTTTAGCTCTAGTCACACAGTGGAGGTACAGAAAAAACATAAGAATATTTGGTTTGCTGCATTTACTGAAAAGGATGATATTTTATTACTAATAGGTAGATTTTAAGATGTTCAATAAAATCACCTTGGAATGACCTGGAAAACTTTCATATGGGACAGATTTATGCACTTTTGACTGGACCTCCTGTAGCTTTGATTTTTAACTGGGATTCTCAGATGCACCTCTGAAAGATACCCAAAGAAAAGCCAAGTGGGCATGATCTTAAGCTTAAAAAAAAAAAGGAGGATGTGAAGCTGAGTGTTTAAACTCAAAGAGGCTGAAGGTGCAGAAAGAGGATGGGAAGACAGGAGTGTCAGGAGACTGGTCTTAGCAAACAACAAAGCTAATGGGAACATTAAAAACATAATTAAGTCAAGTTTGGATCAAAACTGCACACTGTGTGATCCCAAGTCATTTCTGAAGATGCTGTAGAGCCAGAACTTCAATATCTGAGTTCATCCTGGATTAATTTTTTCCTTATTTTTGGTTTGGGTTTCAAATAGGGAAAATTGCTGTGAGCAGAAGGACAACATCACAGGGATTTGAAGGATTTGGGGAGGGTAAAATATAATTTGTGAGCCAAATCTGGCCATGCAACCCAAATCCTTCCACCAGGCATTGCTTCATCCATTCAAGGGCGTGCTTCCCTTTCTGCAAGGTGTCCCTGGCCAGCCAACATCACCCTTGGCTGATTTAAAACTGAGAACTCAGGCTGCAGTGATGATGATGATGATGATCAGCATCTTCTCCTGACTCACCAGCATAAAACCAAAACCCCAGTGACTGAGGAAAGGTTACCTCAGTGACACAGCAGCATCTGAAAGCCAAGGCAAGGCTGTCACCACCCACCAGTGTGAGCAGTTCTGGGGCAGTCCCCGGGCGGTGAGAGGCTGCTGAGCTGTGCAGTCCCTGCTCTCGGTGGGCAGAGCTTGCTGAGCACCTCAGGCAGGCTCAGACCTCGCCCTGGCAGAGCTCCTCCTGCAGATGGGACACTGCTGCCACTGTGTGAGACCTGACAGTGCTGGCACCTCTGCCACCCCGTCCCTGCACTGCCTCTGCCATGCCTGCACGCTGCTGGGCTCCTCCAAGCCCCTCTGCAGAGTCTGGCACTGCAGCCAGGGGTTGGTGCCACACAGGACAGCCCTGCCCAGAATGGGAATGCCACTGGAGGGAGAATCCCCTCCACCTCTTTGCTTCCTCTCTCCCAGTGCTTCCTGCATTGTGATTCTCTTGAAACAGGGCTGGGAACAGCATTCCTGTGCCTTATCTGTGTGGAATGCAACTCCACTTCTTCCTTGAATGTCCTACAGTTTCCTTTTCTCTGTTCCCACAAGGATACTGGCATGGCCCTGCTGTCTGCTTTCCTCCTTTCTTTCCTCTTTTCCTTTCAAGCCGTGCCCTCACAGCTCAGCTTGGAGGGACAATTCCCAAGGCACAGCCAGTGTGATCACTTCTGGTTGTGCCAGCACCAAGTGATCATGGCTCATGCTCCAGATGAGGGGGTTTAAGATATTGTGGGATTTAAAAATAGTAAAAAAAAAAAGGCATTTCTCTCTTGGTGTCAGGCTGTCCAAGGATGATGTTTTCAGAACCTTCTGGGTGGGTGCAACTACAAAAAGAAGCATGAGCTGATAACACCTGAGCAGCACTCTGGGAGTGAGAAGGACCCATCCCACCCTGGGAACCAAGAGCACTGCCTTCTGCTTGGCTCTTACATTTCCCCCTGGAGCATCCCTTAGCTTGGAAGGGGAAAATCAAGCAGGAGATCCCACACCCATGTGTGTTCTGCAGCTTGGAATTCACAGGACAGTTGTCTTGGTTTGAGTGATCTTTGGTGGTGCATCATGAGTCCCCTGGACACCAGTGAGGCTGCTGCTAATCCCAGGTGAGCTGACCAGGATGGCACAGGGTGTCCCATCAGGGTACCAGGATGGCACAGGGTGTCCCATCAGGGTACCAGGATGGCACAGGGTGTCCCATCAGGGTACCAGGATGGCACAGGGTGTCCCATCAGGATACCAGGATGGCACAGGGTGTCCCATCAGGCACAGGGTGTCCCATCAGGCACAAGGTGTCCCATCAGGGTACCAGGATGGCACAGGATATTCCATCAGGGTACCAGGATGGCACAGGGTGTTCCATCAGGGTATCAGGGTGTCCCATCAGGGTACCAGGATGGCACAGGATATTCCATCAGGGTACCAGGATGGCACAGGGTGTCCCATCAGGCACAGGGTGTCCCATCAGGGTGCCAGGATGGCACAGGGTGTCCCATCAGGGTACCAGGATGTCCCATCAGGGTCCCAGGATGGCACAGGGTGTCCCATCAGGGTATCAGGGTGTCCCATCAGACCCATCCTGTCCAGGGGAGCAGCAGGGTGTGTCCCTTCCCAGCTGCTTTACCCTGTGTGCCCAACCTGTGCAAGAGGAAATGAATCCCCAGGCTGGGCTCAAGCCTGAGGAATCCCTGGTTTTCCAGGGAGGACTGACAAGTGCATCAGCTCTGGAAACTGCTGGTTGCAGACACTTGTGACTTTCCATTCAGGCAGGATTTCTGTGGCTGAAAGTCTGCTCTGTGAAGGAGCCTATTTCATATTCCTAATGCACCCACACCTATTTTTGATTAATACTTTCATCTCAATCCAATACTGAAACCCTCTATTAATATCTGAGGCCCTTGTGCACTGTTTGGGGCTGGTGTTAACTTATTGGCAGTTTCTAGTCAAGTGAAAATGGGTGTGTGGGAAGCAAGTATTGTATTACCAAATGACCTTTTACTCTGTGCCTGGGCTCAGCTCAGTGTCTCAGGCACTGCTGAGCAATGCTTCAAAAGCCTTTGGCAGGGAAGAGGGATTCTGGTCTGTTCTGCATTACTGGGGTGGTCCCACCTGGCCTGGAATACTTCCAGGGATGGGCAACCTGTGCTAGAGCCTCACCACCCTCACAGGGAAATATTTCCCGTGGCTATCCAGCCAGAATTTCCCCTCTTTCAGTCTGAATTCCTTGTCCTATCACTACAGTTGCTGATGCAAAGTCCTTCTTTGACTTCCTTGGAGGTCCCCTTCAGATACTGGAAGGTGCTGTGAGGTCTCCTGAACAACCCCAGCTGCCCCAGCCTGTCTTCATTTCTGTTGTTGTTGGCTTTCTCCCACACTTAAAACCACCTCTGCCCTCCACCACAACCCAGAAATATTTTTAATCTGCTTTCTTGTGAAGTAGTTGACTTAATCAATTATTAAACAAAATTTTCCTACTCTTAAAATCTATTTTCTCCCTTTTAGACTTGTTTATTCAATGATGGAATTCCTTCTTTCAAAGCTTCTGTGAAGAAAATGGTGGTGGTGGAGGGACATTTTAAAATAAAACCAAATCTGCTTCTTGGATTGAAGTGTTGATGAAATTGTCTTAAAATTCACGTGTTGCCTCTGAGAGTTTGAGGTCTCTGCACAGGGAAGGAGGTTTCCTACCTCACCTGGCAGCTGGTGTAGGGCAGGGAGCTCAAGGTGTGCATCCAGCTCCACTGAAGCCTTGAGCTCACTCTCCCTCCAGGTGAACACCAAAGCATGAACATTTATGGTGGCAGAGTTAGGAGAACTTGGAAATCACAGAATGGTTTGTGTTGGAAGGGACCTTTATTATTTTCCATTGTCTTTTCTCACTCACATTTTTAAGTCTTTAGCTCCTTTTATGTACTTTTGAAAAGAGTCCCACACAAATGTCTCAGAGCCTTGCAAAAGAAAAAAAAAAATTCAAACACCTATTGTCTTCAAAGGTGCCTTTTTGGGGATTTTTCTTGAGTTTCCTCACTAGTTTGGGGAAAAATGTCTTTGGCTTAGGAAGATTTAATAGAGGCAAGTCATGGTGCTGGGAGTTAATCCAAGGCAACTCTTCATCTTTCCAGAGCTCCTTGTTGAGGTGATTTGTTCCATGGTACAGCCAGACAGGCACAGCACAGTCCAAAGGGAGACTCTTCTCACTCCTGTCAGTGAGGGAGGGAAATGGACTTTTTGGAGTGCTGGACCTCCCGGCTTGAGGGAGTTTTTAAATCTCTAGTGGGCCTTCAAAACACTCAAGTTCTCCCCTGTTCCTTGTTCTTCTCTTTCCTCATCTCCTTCAGCCCAAGGCTGTGCAGATTTTCCTTGTCACAGACTTTGGAGAAAAGTTGGGATGGGTGGCTCTAGATCAGGTCCCATCACTCACCCTTGAGCTTCAGATTCCCACACAATGTCAGGGCTCCTTGGCATGCAGATCACAGAACTGGCTTAAAAGCCAGAATCTCAAATATTGTGAATATGAAGTTCACTTTGGGTTAGTTACAGCTTTATAACTATTTTGTAAATCTATTTTGGACTTAATAAATACCTTGATGATTACAGGGCTTCTACAATTTGAAACCCAACCTTTTATGTGAGGAATGTATTTTCTCCAATGAAGTTTTCATGCACAAGATCCAACAAAACAGATCCTTAGACTATGCAAAGACAATATTTTACCACTAAAAATATTTTTTTTAGTAATATTTTCCCTGTGAGTGGAGCCAAGAAGAAAAAACCGATCCTTGCAAATTAAAAAGTCAGAAGAAGGCTAAAGAGAGTAGCAGGACTTAATTCTCTTGAAAGTCACTCAGCACCTTCGTGGCAGTGAAGAGAGGGAAACCAACACCTTCCAAGACTGTTCTGGTGTTATAATAATTGCACACAGTAGGATGGGCTGTTCAGTTTTTTCTGAAATTTAATTGAATCTGACTTCTCCCTCCAGTCTATAACCTCATTTTAGTGGTTCCAATCCTATTCTTTCAGAGATTTTTTTTGTTTATGGAAGTTTTCCAGACCAGGGAGAAGCTGGGTGATCCCAGAGCAGGCAGGAGCTCAGGCCACTGTCAGTGTCCTTATTCCAGGACAGACTGGAAGGATGGTTTCTGTGAGCATTAAAAAAAATCTATGGAAATAACTGGGGGAAAAAAAACCCAACCCAGACTTTCTGCTCCAGGTCATGACCTGCATAAAAAACTTTCTGTCTGTGTTTTACACTCAATAGGTAATTTCACACTGTCTGTCTCAGGCAGAGCTGTCTGATATGAGCTGTTACACCACTGCCTTCAGCTGCTGGAGGCTCTGAGTCTCACCCCACATATAAGTCTGCAGATATTGATTGGCTTCAGGATGATTTCTAATAATAACTGGAGAATAACCTCCATCCTGTGCCCAAAGTGTTGGAGCCAGATGATCTTTAAGGTCCCTTCTAGCCCAATCCATTCTGCAACTCTCCCACCTGTGGAGGCAGGACTGAAACTCTGCTGTGACTCTCAATTTGCCAGGGAGAAAAAGCTGCCAGAGAGGAGCCACTGTGGGCAGGGGGAGAAGGATGAGCTTTTGGTGGCCTGAGAAAGGCGAGTTCCAGGCAGGATCTACCCCCAGCCAAAGCTCTTTGAGGGATGGTGGAGCACTTGAACTTCTGCAGCCTCTGAGAAGGAGTGGAGGAGAGAGGGAGAGAGGGAATGCTGTCTTTCCTCTCCTCCCAGCACTCCCTGAAACTCATGCAGCCAAACTGCAGAGCTCTGGCATCCATGCATTAAGTCAGATGTTGGAGTATTCAGGGAACAGCCAAATAAATCATAACAGAGCAAGAAAAATATCTTGAAATGTGACATTTATGGAAATCAAAGAAAAGAATAAAGATTAAGCTGGGATAGAAATGTCTGATACTAAAGAGCTTACATTCCTGCCAAGGAAAGGCAGAGCAGGAAAAGGCTGGAAGGTGAATGTGAACATTTTCCACTCAGGAACGAGGCACACACTTTTGGGACAGATGAGAGTTAACAGCACTGGGACAAATTCCTAAAGGAAGAGGCCAACCTTCCACTTTTGATATCTTAGGGTGGGGCCTGAGATCCTCTGTAGCAGCCATGCAGGACCCCACAGGATTCTGCAGGAGCTGGGCAGAGTTAGCTGAGCTGGAATAGCTCAGGCTGCTGTCATGGAGATAACCACTGCCACCCACAGCAGCATGGCTTGGGAAGGCTTCCAGCTTGGGAAGGAGCTGTGGGGGCTGCTCTTCCCGTGATTCACACCTTCCAGGCTGCCCAGACAGCTGATGGCAGAGAGATCCAGAGAGGTGAAGGAACGGTGGGCTCCTCCATCCAGACCCTCCCCCAGGATGTGCAGTGCCCTGTCAGAGGGAAATGAGACATTAATGGACCAGCACTTCCCTCCCTTCCTCAGAAGAGAATAGAGTGGGGCAGGAAGGAGAAAAAGAGAAGGGTAAAAGGAGAAGTGGAGCAAAGCAAGGACTGAGAGGGAGAGGAGCGAGGCAGAGAGCAGGAGAGCAGCCAGCTCAGTGCCAGGGCAGCAGGGCAGCAGCAGGGCACCGTGACAGGGGCATCACTCGGCCTGAGGTGCCAGCAGGGGCACGAGTGGCTCTGCAGGGCTGGGGTAGCCCCAGGAGCTGCTCCCCATCGCTCTGCCCAGGAGGTTGCCGTGCCAGCAGGGCTGAATCAGCCTCCCACGCCCGGGCTGAGGGCGAGGTGGGCTGGGTGAGAACGGAGAGGGGTGTGGGGCTGCAAATCACTCTTTCGAGTTTTCATTTCCTCGCAGCCACGGGCTGCCCTGCTCAGAAATGAAACCTAGAGAGACGTGCCAGCGCTCTCTGAGATGGAGAGAGCCACGATGACAGGTCATAGGATGGAGGGACGGGCTGGCTGCTGGCTTCACAAAGCAGACACAGCTCTGGGGCTGGCTGAGCCCCCACCCTGCTTGGAAGGAGAGGGTAAATGTGGGTAATAAAATTACAAGTGCAGAGAAGGAGCCCAGGAAGGCAGAGAGGTGATGAGAGAAGGGAAAGAGCTTCCCTCCTGCTGGCTTTGCAGAAAGCAGCGCTGGAGGGGATGAGCCTGTTCTCACTTTGGAGCTGTTATGGGCTGTGGAGCAGCTTTCACAAGCCCTGGAGCACCCCATGTGCACTCCTGTCTGTGCCTCAGGCTGCTGCCCTGGGCAAGTGCCTGTTTGCTCCAGCAGGGCAGATGTGTCATCTCCCATTCCTCACCAGGACACAGCTTCTTGCTCTGCTTTGTTCCAAGGCAAGGAACAGCCTTAGCCCTGATAAAAATTACATTGCAACGCTCCTTTCTGTGCATCAAAGGTTTTCTTCCTCACACAGCTGGAGCTGAACGTGGAGACCCTGAGGCAGAGCTGAGCCAGGCAGGGGTTCAGCCCAGACTGCCCTCACAGGATCTGCCTGATTTCCACCATGGGAATGAGCAGGAAAGGAAAGCAGAGACTTCCAGCTTCTACCTAGGGAGAGAGGGAGAAGTCAGTCAGGTTTGGCTGGATAACTCACTGCCCATTGTGAGGACCTGGATGGAGCTGTGTCCTGTTGGGGTGGTGAAGAGCTTAATCTTTATCACTTAATCTACTGAGCACCATCAATGTTTCTCACCAAGGAGAGTGACTTCTTTTGCAATGCAGAGGAAATGTCTGTATTCTGTGTTTGTGCAGTGCTCCAACAACAGAGCATTTAAAACACAAACCTGAGTGAGCCCTGGAGACCTCAGACAGCCTGGAGAGGAGCTCTTGCTCCCACCCACAAACCATTGGGATAAATTTGGGTGATTAGCTCACAGAAGCAATGGACTTGCTCATGTGCAGCAAGAGGACAAAAGCAGAAAACATGAATGAAAAACAAGTTGAAATGCCCATCTCATCCCAAAAACATCCCAAAGATCTCTATGCTGCCCATTAAGAGTCAGACAAAGTGTCATGGTCGCTAATGTGCACTAACTTTGAGCTAGTTTCAATCTCCCTTGCCCCCACTTTCATTCAGAAAGAACAGAGGCTAAAATATTTGTCCAAATGATTTCAAGGGTTCTTTAGAGGATTAAACAAATCTAGTGCTCAAAAATGAGCATTTTAGCTGTAGAGCCACGAGGCAGGCTGAGGTATGGCGTTCAGTGATGCTTCATAAATCTTGCCAATTTGTACAGTTAGCTTAAAACGAAAGCGGTAATTAAAAGCAAAGGAACAGCTAGTCCGTTACAGACTAAATGGTTAGATTAAATATTACCCTGGATCTGATTATTAATGTGCAGGAGAGCTGTTTAGTGGTATTTGTTCAGCAGGTTTTTATTAATAGCTCCACGGCAAACATTTCCCGTAACGCAGGATCCTCGCACCAAAGCCGAGCGTGGAAACTCGCGCGCTTTTCCTCCGCCGCTTTCACCCATAATTTCCACAGATTTTGTGCCTTTTTTTGCTCTCAGGTTTAGTCAGTGTGACCCCTCGGCACAGCTGGGTTTTTCACTGCCCCATTCCCAGCGTGGCAGGGCCGCAAAACAACTGATTGAGATTTTCCCCCTGCGTCACTGGAAGGTCCCGCTCCCCGTGACGCACCATCCCCGATTGCAAGAAAAAGCAACGCCAAGGTCGAGCCCATCCCAGCCTGCCCTGGCCACCCACCACCACCAGGCAGGAGCTGTGACCCCCCCAAGGTGTGAAACCCCAAGTGAGAAGCAGCACAAAAGCTCCAGGCAAGGAGGAAGAGTGAGGAGGGCAGAGGGCTGCTTGCCTCCATGCAGCTTAGGTGAGCTCAGTTTCAGGAAGCTCAGACTCAGCATCTCAGATGTCAGTAGTTTCCACTGAGAGCTCAGGCCAAGTCAGTGAGGGATGCATATTAATAGGGGTAAAAAACGCTGCTCAGTTGATGGAAAAGTCCCATTAAACAGAAAATTGGCCCAGATGAATGTTCACAGCACCCAGCCTGTGCTTCTCACCTAGAATGCCAGAACATGGCTTGCCCAAGGAGAGGCAGGCAACTGACTTGGGTGGAAGGGTTTAAATCCCCCCTGGATCCTGCAGAGCTGGGGTGTGCTGCTGGAGCACTCAGTGGCACTGGAGGAGCACCTTGTTCCTGCATCACCACTACTTAGAATGATAGAATCATCAAATTATTCATTTCCTGCTTCTCCTTTTTCTCTGTCTTCAGCAGAGATTCCTTCTCCCTTTCTTTACTTCAATCCCACAGGGAAAGGAGCTGGAATCTTTCTTCCAGCACATATGTTTAGGGTTTATTTTCCTGTGAAACCTCAGAAAAAGCAATGCTGACAGCAACATTAATGCAGGATTCCAGGGATGAACTTTATTGATTTGTCATGGATGTGTGGGAAGAACACAGTGCAACCAGAGTGTCCCAGATTGAGACTGCGAGGTGTGCAATGGTTGGATTCCCACCACCCTTCTTTTTTTAAAGTAAAAAGCATCTCTTTGCTCCATTTGCCTTGCTATCAGTTGATGAGATTAACCCAGAGCCTACCTCTCACTGCTAGCCCTGCAGGAATCCAGGTTGCCTGCAATGTCAAGCAAGTCTAATAAATAATTTGGATGGAGTCAGTGCATTTAGTCAAACAAATAACTTCATTCAAAGGGCAGAATGGATTTTGTCAAAAGCCTTTTTTCATTATGTCAGGATGATGAAAAAATTGTGCAGCCCTTTCACTCTGTCACCACAAAGGCATTTGTTCAAGCTTCTGGCTTTGCTTGATGTAAAAAATGTAGTTGTCAAGGCCCACACAGTGAATTGCTCTTCCCCACCCTGTCAGCATGAACCACTCCTGCACAGGGATGGAGGGACACGAGTCCTGTCACTCCCCAGAGACAATCCTTGGATGGGCTGTGTGTGAGGACAAACAGTGGGTGGTCCATGAGGAAGAGGAAGCAGCATTCCAGCTCTCCTAGACTTGTTTGTGTCCCTTCCCTGTGCCCCAGGTCACCTCCACCAGCATCCTGGGACGTGTTCTGCAGCAGGATGTAACACCCTGGGAGCCCAGAAGAAACTCAGACATCCCAGAGTGTTCTGAAAAATCCCTTTCCTGTTCACTGAAATCACTTTGCCAATTTAAGCATGTACACATCAAACATGCAAAACCAGGGGAAATGGGAAATATGAGCATTTTAGGCATATCTTCATTATATTTATTAAAAGTAATTAAACAAAAGACTAGAACCTAGGGGCAAAATGCTGGGTGCTAGAAGCTGATTGATTTACAGTCAAAATGAGAGACAAAGAGAGTGTTCAGAGCAGAGTCATGGGCTGTATCTCCTGAGTGTGCTCTCAGAGAAGAGGGAGCCACCCACGGGCACCATCTCAGAGTCACAGGATCACAGAGTGGTTTGGGTTGGAAGGGACCTTGAAGATCATCTGGTTCCAACCCCCTGCCATGGGCAGGCACCCTTTCCCTTGCCCACTCTTGGAGTGATGTGTGCCACAGTTTGCCACAACAATCTCCATATTCACTGCGATCCAGAGCCACACTCCCACCCCGACATTCCAAACCAGCAGCCCCCCCAGAGGTCTCCCAGTTTGGATGCTACAGGTGCCCAGCTGAGCTCTGTCAGGGGTGGTCACCATGCAGCTCCCCTAGCACAGACCTGTGAATCCACAGGGACATCACATCCACAGAAACTTGTCTACCTTCATGCCATGGACTCCTCCAAGAGAAAAGATGCTCCACACACAGCAGCAGCCTAATCAGGCAGCTGACTCATAGCTGCTGGGGGAAAGAGAGAGAAGACATCAATACAAGAGGCTATTTTTGTATTTTGAGTGGTGCTCTGTTGCGGTAGGGGACACAGAGAGCTCTGTGAGGCTCATTCCTGTATTTCACCAGCTCAAGTTCATGTTCTGCTGTTCTTCCAGCTCACCTGAGCTCCCACACCTTCATCCCTCTCCATCCTCTCACTTCCCACACCCCAGAGCAGCCTCAGCCAGCTGTGCCTTTCCTCCCAGCCCAGGAGGAATGGGACATTCCTCTCCATCCTTCCTCAGACCCTCCCTGGGTGTGGCTGCTGGGTCAGTGCTGAGCCCTCCACGCTGCAGGAGGTTGGAGCAGTGGCACTGCAGAGGGGCACAGCTGTGACTCCTGCACACCCACCCTCCCAAAACAGCATGGATGGGAGCACAGGGACTGCTCCTCAGGCTGGGAACATGGCATTTCACAGCCCTGTGGGAGCCCTGGGGGTGGCAGACCCACAGAGCCCCACATCCAGGCCTGGATCCATCCAGGAGAATGGCAAAGCAGGGTTTTATTCAGAGGTAGCAAAAGAATAATGAGTTCATTAGATACCAATTGATTGATAAAGAGGGATTTATTGAAAGGTCTAATGTGTGTAGCCAAAATTAGTTTGCCATGTAATTAACTAAAAATGACTTAAGCAATGCATTCTTAATTATTATCTTAGTACAGCCAACTTGTAAGAAATTTCAAGCATTTAATTGGCATTTGATAGAATAGCTATAGCAAGCTAATTAGGTACCAAATTATGGAATGCGCTAATTGATATTTAATAAGTATGTCAATTGGTATCTAACTAGCCAATATGTTATAGCTATCTTGGAATGTGTCAATTAAGTGCCTAAAGATCTCTTTCAAGTAGATTATAAATGTAATCTATTAAGGATGTAATTTGCAACATTTTTTGATTATGGATTGTAACTTATTTGCTTCCTGAATGTGTTATTGCTATTCACAGGCTCATTCACACAATATCATGTGCAGCGTTTTGCCTACTCCAGCAACTTTGACAACTGATATTTTCCTCAGCTCTACTCCCCTCTTACTCTGATGTAAAGAGATTTCTACTCTCTCCACAGATCCCAGAAGGGGACATCTGAAATGCACACCACCCAACAGCCAGGGGTGAATTTGTCAGCATTATCTTGGTTTAGTGGCAATTGGAGTCTACCCACAGTGTTTTGGTTGTTTCAAGGGGTGGCACAGCCCAAGCTCTTTGATGTGTGGTCCTGTTCAAAGAATCACAGAATGGTTTGGGTTGGAAGGGACATTAAATCTCACCCCTACTATGGCAGGGACACCTCCCACTGTCCCAGGTGCCCCCAGCCCCAGTGTCCAGCCTGGCCTTGGGCACTGCCAGGGATCCAGGGGCAGCCACAGCTGCTCTGGGCACCCTGTGCCAGGGCCTGCCCACCCTGCCAGGGAAGAATCTCTCCCTAAAATCTGATCTAAACCTACTCCTTTTCAGTTTAAAAAACGTCCTCCTCTGGAAAATTCAGAGGGATGCTTTTGCAGTCAGAGCCATTGCATGGGTCTGAACCAGGGGAGAGTTTTTCTCTCCCAAGTTTGTTCATAAATATCATAAAAATTGCTGCTCTCAGGACAGGAAAAAGAGGGGGTAGTGCATGAGAAGCAGTTTCACCGAAAGGGTGACATGTCCTCAGTGTCCCTTGAGGGGCTGGCATCACATTTGGGGGTGTCAGGCTGGCTTGATTAGCTACTAACAGGATTTGCTCATTCCTTGAACTCCCCAGTCAGCCTGGATCCCCCAGGAATTTCACCAAAGGGTTAATTTAAAGCACGATGATGACCGTGCTTATTTTCTTTTGATTTCTTTGATACAAGTTGCCATTTGCAGCGAGCCTGGGGAGGTTTTTCCCTGAAGCAATGCTCCGGTTTCTTTGTGTCATGTGTGAGTACAAGGCTGGTGCAGTGAGAGGTGCAGCACACAACATTAGCGCCTCAGCGATCTGAGCACTTTATCTTCATGAGTAAAGTACCCAGCTGCTCTTGAATTCAACTGAAAAAAAAAAAAAATATGCTGCCACTCGTAAGAGCAATACATTTTCAGTTACTAATAACAACTGTTGTCATGGAAACAGCCGGTCCAGCATGAATGTAAGGATTTGCTTTCAGGTCAGTGCTGTATTAGTCAGCAGCCTTTCAAAACCACATCTCCCCAGCACACAAGTCTCCTGTCCAATTTACTCTTTGCAGCACTTTTTCTCCATTGTGAATTACTCCAAATTAATTACATTTTATGACAATTGTGCACGGCTCCTTTTCAACTCAGCTCGCTGTATAATTACTTGGAAATGGTTTATGGAGGCCGAAAGAAAATTTCATAACTGTATCCAGGTTTGGGAGTTCTGGTGGGTTTTTTTCAAAAGAACAGTAAGAGTAGAATAGACTGAATTATCATTAGGATCATTAATGATAATTGAGCATCAGGCACTTGGGATGTTTCCAGGTTCCTGACCATATTGGGGGGCTGTGGATTGGTGGAAGGGGCAGTGCAGGGGGTGCAGGCAGCTGGGGAGGGGTGCGAGGGTGTGCAGGTTTCCCCTGCTCTTAAAGCTCATTTTGAGCTCCTGGGGTGGATGAAGGAAAAAGGAATCTGTCCCAGTCCAGCCCTGGGGCTCCTTTCTGCAATTTCCATCAATCCCAAGGACAATCAGCTGGAAGAAGCTGATGTCCTTCAGCTCCCAGCTGGCCACATCACAGCCCCAAAAGGCTCCTTCCCCACTGGGCAAGCAATGCCAAGGAGGCTGGCTGTGGGCTTTTCACCAGAGGAACCTCCAGGAACCACTTTGGGACCATTTCTCCTGGCTTTCCTCAGTGTCCACCACCTAGACCTCCTGTTGGTGCCAGCAGGAGGAAGAGGGCTTTCACCTTTTTTGGGCTCTGATTCGATTCTCCGTTAAATGCTTTGCCTCTCCCCCCAGAGAGAAGCAGCCCCATGCCAAGTGTGGGCACACCAAGCCTGTGAGACCCTGCTCCTTCTCACGCACCTCTCAGAGCTCCCTCCCACACAGACACATCCCTGCTGCTTCCTCAGAGGAAGAGCAAAAATGTTCTTTAAATTTCTACCGTTCTGGGACAAAACTTGCTGGAAAAATATCCCCAGACAAAGGAGCTGATGCTACTCCCAGGCATAACTGGCAGCTGTGGTGCAGATTTATCCTGCAGTGAGGAGCAGAGTTTGATTCTTCTTCCTTCACAATCCTGGTCCTTCCAGCTCCTTTCCTTGCAGAATTGCTGCTATCCCTGCCCTCATGCATTTCTCTTCTTGTTGGTGTTTTTATTTTTCTCCACATTTTTTCCTACCCATCACCATAGCCTGAAAATCAAACAAAAGCTCTGTGTCCTTTATTGCAGGGATGGACAGACAGCCCTGGCTGGAGGGTGAAGTCCTTGCCTTGCTGTGGGGATAACTGCAAGGATGTGGGAAAAAGAAGAAAGGGGATTGTGGTTCAGGAAGGTTTCTGAAAAGAAAGGCAGAATAGGGTTTTGGGAGGAAGGACTGATTTCAGGGACATGCAGACCTCAGCACCCTGTGGCACTTTGGGACATTTTGGGTGCTTTCCTCGGTGGGGTTCCCCATGGTGGGGACACATCCCTGCCTTGGAGCCTCTCTGGAGAGCAGGTCCCAGCTCTGCATGGCAGGAGGGGAGGGACAAAGATGAAAGCCATCAAGAGGCTCAGTCAGAGCATTCCTGGCATGCAGTCAAACTTCTCCAAAGGCACAGCTGGAGCGGAGGGCAGGATTTTGAGTCAAAAGCTGCAGAGGGAGGATGGGCTCTGACTTTCAGGGTCTGGATGCTTCCACGAGAGAGGGGACAAGAAGGGCTGGAGGGAGCTGATCTCAGAGCAAAGGGAGCTGGTTGAACACCTCTGTACCTGCACCTCATGGTGTGCCCTGCCCCCTTCCACCCAGCCCAGCAAGGCTCAACAGTGGGCACAGTTTGTTTAACCTTGAATGCTATGTCCAAAATCAGTCCTGATAATGATGAAGGAGAGGGAATGAGCCTGGCAGAGATTGCTGAAGAAATGTTTTTGGTTTCTGCTTTCACTCCAGGTCCTGCTCAGCCACACACAGTCTCACTGTTTGCTTGTTAACCCAGCCCTGAGTGATTTATTCATGGATGCTTCATGGGGCTGAGGGTCTCTAGAGCTGCTCCTGCATCCCTGGGCATGCACAGTGCACTGTCCCCAAAACCAGGCCCAGCACTTGGGGGCTTGGAGCAGCAGGGTCAGATTTGGTTTGATGCTGTTCAAATGATCTGAACCACAGAAAGTCCTTCTGCTTCAAGGGGTCTGCTCTCAGCAGTCATCCCCCCACTCTGAGTGAATCACCCATCCCAAGGAAATGTGGGTGGCTGGAGCTGCCCAGAGATTTTAATGAGAGCAGTTCAAGCTTGCACACAAAGCTTTTGCCCAGAGCTGAGATGCACATCCCACCTGGGAGATCCCTGCCACCCTGCCCAGAGGCCATCACAGCCCCCAGCCCACCCAGAGCTCCACCTCCTGCTCCTCAGAGCTTTTCCTTTCTCTGCATGGCAAGTCCAAGCTTTTCAAGCTTTTATTTTAGCTAGCTTTTTGCCTGCTAGCTAAAATAAATAACTGTAGGGTGAAAGTGATGGTTTTAATGCTCAGACTGTAACAATTCCTTCTCTGGATCACTGTCAGAATCTCCAGCAGATGCTGTGGATCTCTCTGTGCTCCTTTATTAAGAGGAAATGAAGGTTTAACCTGTAGCTTTTCCCCCTTGTGCATCAGCCTGGGCAGGAAAGGAGGTGTCAACCTAAACTTTGGGCTCTTTGTGCTGATGGCAGATTCTGACCACAGGGGCCTGGTGTCCTGGCTCAGCACAGCTCCAAAACCACACTCAGCCTCCTCTGTGCTCTTCCTTGTGAGAACCATCAGAGAGCCAGCTTTGGGCTACCCTGCCAGGGTGAGCTTGGCCATCTCTGGTGCAGTGCAAAATAAAAGTATTAAAAATGCTTTGGGAACATTTTGGGCAAGGAAAAAAAGAGGCATGGGAAATATTAGACATTATCCCATTCTGGAATTACAGAGGCCAGATCCAGAAGGCCATCAAGATAATTCTGAAGACTTCCCAAAGCTCTGGGTGAGATTCCCAGGGTGCTGGAGTACCCTGTAAACTGAAAAGAGCCCTGTGCTTGTGGGGCCAGTGGTGCTCCAAGGCAGCAGGGCAGGACCCTGGCTGATCTCACCCACTCCAGGGATGACCTCCCACGTTCACTGCCTGTTTGGGACCCCAAGCCTCATATCACTGGTGAAGAGAAGCATCTTCAGCCTCCTGGAACTTGCTGCAGCTTTGAAACCCCTTTGCCAGGCCACAGAGTCATGGATGGAGGCTGGTCCCAGGAGATATTTAATAAATAAAATTTGGAGACTTAGAAATCCCTGCTCATTCCTGTGTTACTTATTGTTTACTCACAGTACTCAGGCCAACCATACATGAAACAATCTGATATAGAGTGTTGGAAACTGAAGGCTCTAAAAGAGCTCTCCTAGAATTATGTAGGATCCATTTCAGGCTGCCCAAAATCTTTCCACAGACTAGTCAAAAGCAGGAGGAAAAGTTAGCCTAGAAAATACACCCAGCATGCCTCCCCCTCAGCCAGGAGAGCTGTATCTTACAAGCTCGGCACATTAAGAACCGAAAAACACAACTAGAGCATGACAATAATAATATAACAAATAAATAAATTAAACTAATACTAATAATAAATATAACAATTAATAAAACAAATATAATAAGACCATGAGAGCCATCCCAGAAGGGTTGGGATACCCAAATGCCCCAACAGGCTCAGCCAGACCTGCCCTTGTCACATCTCAGCTGTGCCTCTGTGCCTTTCCTGCTGAGTTTCCCCCATGTTAGGGAAGATACAGATTTTATTCATAGCCCTCTACTTTCTACCTTTTTATTATTCTGTTATGCCCTCTGAGAAGTGTGTCCTGTGTAGGGCTGCAGATGAAGTTTTGCTCTCACCAATACATGGTGCGTTGAAAAACAAGATGACAACAAATCAAGAGCAGAAAGAAGTCTGGCTCTTATATAACACACAGAGTGTGCTGATATAAATGAGTCTTCAAAATGATAATGTCCTTCTCCCCCAGGCCTGCTCTGCCGTGAAGTTGGATTTCTGGAGCCAGAGTTCCATTTGCAGCTCATTGTGTATGCTGGAGTTTTCCCCTTTTCCCTATTTTTGAATTTGTTTGCAGGCTGTAATGGGCCCCTTTCTGGTTCTTCCTCATATCCTTTGAATTGTTTTACAGGAGTGAAATGGAGGTTTTTGATGTATTGAATATATTTAATATTTTAATGCTGAGAATTTGCAGGACAGAGCAGAGACTGCCTCTTGCGATAAGAGACATTATTATTGTTGTGAAGAATTCCTTTAAGATTCCATCTTAATCATTCTGCTATTGAAATGGAAGAATAAAGTAATAAATGGTTTGAATAGACTTGATTAAAAAGAATAATTATATTCTCTGTGTGGGTTAAATATATAAACTCTTTGTGGTTTTGCATTCTTCCAGCATTTGCCTGGTAGAGCGAGCCTTTCTCTTCAATAAGGAGAAGGGAAGGAGAGAGTCCTCTTGGCAAGGAGGTTTGGGTCCTGGTGCCCCTCACCTGAAGCCAGGCACTGCCCATGTTTTTCTGCCCTGCCTTGGGGCCAGATTTTTGCCAGAAGTCTTCTCTGACCCCTGGGAGATGCTCCACGTCCTTTGGGATCTTCCCTCTTTCCCCGCCTCGCTGGGGCACCCACAGTGGGTCCAGAGGCCTGTGGTGGGATGTGCTCCTGGAAGGCACAGCCATGGAGCTCCTAATTCCCTGGGGAGAACATGCTCAGGAATTTGGGCAGAAAAGGACAAATTTCCCATTGGCAGAGGCTCCCTTGTGTCCTGGGTTGTAAGGTCTGTGTTCTGTCCCCACCTGTCAGAGCTGGGCAGCTCTCTGCTGTTCATGGGGCAGTTTTCTTTATCTCTCCCACAGCCCATCCTCCCTCCAGCAGATCTCTGCTGTCCATGGCCACTGAGTGTCCCTGCAGGGCTGATCCAATTCCATCATCCCATGGGGAGATGCTGCACCCAGGGCAGGAGCCAAGCATTCCTACCTGGATACAATCTGCCCTGGAACAGCACAGCAGCCTTTGCCCCCTGCATTCCCAGAGGAGCAGCTTTCTCCTGCCCTGCATTCCCAGAGGGAGAGCAGGCCCATCTCCAGCAGCCCTGGAGCTGCAGAGGAAAACTCCCCCTTTGTGCAGGATCCTGCTGCAGCAGAGCCACAGCTGGCACTGCAGGAGGGCTGAGCCCCCCTGGGATGGGGCTGTGCCCCCACCCTGACACACAGGGGACAGCGCCTGCCTGGCTCTGGCAGGTTGGTTTGTATTGATGCATTTGTATTTTTAATTTTCTTAGTAAATAACTGTTATTCCTACTCCCATATCTTTGCCTGAGAGCCCCTTAATTTCAAACTTATAGTAATTCAGAGGGAGGGGGTTTTCATTTTCCATTTCAAGGGAGGCTCCTGCCTTCCTCAGCAAACACCTGTCTGTTCAAACCAAGACACCTTGCCAGTGTCAGCCAGCTGTAGAGGCAGCAAACCCTGGGGTGCTCACCTGTGCACCCTCTGCCAGGCACAGCCTCCACCTGTCCCCTGGGAGGGATGGGGACAAGCGTTTCATTCCTGCTGGGATCCTGAGAGGTGACATCACATTGCACCCTGGCTTAGGAGGGAATCCAGCCCTCTGTGCAACACCAAGTGTTTCGAGGTGTTTCTCACCAGCATTCTGGAATTGATGGAGGATGATGCTCCAAGTGGAGCATTCTCCCCTACCTGCAGTGCTGTGAGCACCTTGTGGAGCCCCTTGCTGTCACCTTGCTGAGGTGCTCACCTGCTGCCTGGCAGAGCTTCCCTCTGCACTTCACTCCCCTCCGATGGCATTCCAAGCCTCAGCTCCCCCCGACAGCATTCCAGAGACAAACACATGCCATTGAATCCACATTCCCGGAAGGAAGCTGCTCTTCTGGAATCCAGCTTCACCCCCAAAATCTCCTTTTAACTCTTGCAGTGCTGGGTCTCACAGGTCTGCCCTCTCCTTTGGGGCTTGAAAACTTTTCTTAGTGAAGAAGACTTTGCTTCCAACCTACATTTTCCTTTCCCCTCACGTCAGAGAGCAGCTGCCTGCCTCCCCCTTCCCCTGCAGATGTGATCATAGATGCTATACTACTAAGGCTTCATTATTTTTACAAAAATCTACTCCAGTAAGAAGTGTTATAAATAATTAAAGAAACACTAGAGTTGTCAAAATAAATGAACAAAGTACACTTTGAGATGCATGCTCTTGGCTTATTTGGGGTTTGTTCAGTTGGCAGCTGAATTTCAGAATTCAGTGCCTGGAAATACCCATCAGAAATGCAACCAGTGAGGTTCAGCCATCCACCAAAAAGGAACCTTTGTGTTTCCCCCAGAGTCATCTAGGAACAGGGCTGGACATCAAATATCATGTATAAAACACCAAACACAGTCCTCCTCTTGGCCTTTCCAGGGAAAGCCAGGACCCAAAACCCATCCAACCATGCATCCAGAAGTTAGCAAGACCACTTGTATGGCCTGCTTTGTGTGATGCTAATGTTCCAAGTGAATGCCTCATTGCTCTGCACAATAAACCTTCTTCTCTTCATTCAATGCTCTTTTCCAGAAGGTCTTCTTTGTCTCCATGACGACAAATAAATTGCTTCTTGTTCACTGAAATCTGCTAAAAAGCTCGTTATTAAGCTAATGTGCCCAGGGTGACAACGCAGCAGAGGAAGACAGTCCTGCTCCAGCAAAGGATGCTTTTCTTCTTGCTTTCCCGTGTGGACACCACTTCTCTGGGCTCTCAGGACGGCGTTGCTCTCATTTGCTGTCAGAGATGCTTCAAAAAATCGAAGACATTTGAGAGAGGAGGAGAAAGAACTCTTGAGTGCGAGCCAAAGACACTGATAATTGTCTGCCTGCCCTTTCCATCTGCCTCTCTGCCGGCTGTTGTTCTCCTTCCAAGCTCACTGGAGCTCCCACCCCGGGGTTTGTGCTCGCCTCGGGCACACGGAGATCCAGGCAGTGCCCCCAGGGCTGGGTGCCACCAGTGTCCTGCTCCTGTCACCTCCAGGGTGCTGCCAGGGGGACAGGCCAGCACGGGCAGGTATTTTGGAGTGAAGGGATGGTGGGAGTGCTGCCAGGCTGTGCCTTGGTTCCCCAGGTCTCCCACACTTTGCCTTGGAGAAAGCCACTGTGTGATTCCACAGGTTCTGGGTTTTCTGTGATTGAAATGGTTCTTGAGGTGTCAGAAAGTCTCTTTTCTCCCAGCCCCTGACCAAAGAAGAAGTTGAGATTCGTTGGTTCTGCTTTTCAAGGCTGTTTATTTTCTTTTATCTATAACATTCTTTTTTTCTCTAGTTGAGATTTGTTTGGTTTGTGGCACATTGACTGCTCTTGGGGTGGTGTTGGCTTTTTATACTAAGAGCCATGTGGACTTTATTTACAATAATTTTCCAATACCTATCACCTATGTTAGACAGTCTGTCTCTACTCTAAACCAATCCAGAAGTGTCACCATCCCAGCAGAAGATGGAGGAAAATAATAATAAGAAGGAGGACAGGACGAGCCCAGATTCCTCCATCTTGTTTTCTGAACCCCCATTCTAAAACCCCAAAATTCTACTTTTTCACTTTGTGACAAATGAATTATTATTCTACTCAAACCCTTGTGGCTTGTAACTCCTCACACAGAGTTGGGAATTGTTTCCATGGGCTAAAATCAAAGGCAC
The DNA here is from genome assembly GCF_963513975.1 of Fringilla coelebs. Taxonomy (NCBI): domain Eukaryota; kingdom Metazoa; phylum Chordata; class Aves; order Passeriformes; family Fringillidae; genus Fringilla; species Fringilla coelebs. The sequence goes on along the minus strand of NC_140044.1, from coordinate 12,153,192 downwards.
AGGTGTCTGTGACTCCGTGCCAAGGTCTCTGAGTCCCTGCCAGGGTCTGGAATCACCCAGGGCAGCCAGAGGAATGTCAGAACCCAATCCTGGGTTCTGACACAGGAAAAACCCCAGGAGCTGCTGGTGGCTTCTTATGGGCTGCCAACACCATTTAGCATTTCAGTGTTCTCCTGCTCCTTTCCCAACCACAGCATTATTTTTTTACCATTTCTTGCTCTCCCCACAATCCAAAGTGCTAAAAGGTCCCGTGAGAGTAAACGGTGAGAGCTTTCATGTGGTTACTGTCACTAGGGAAACCACTTCCTTGTGATTCACATCTTCTCTGAGCCTCTCCTCCTTTCCCTCTGCATTCAGAAAGGTAATATTGTGCTGGTACACGTTGGGGGGATGGGGCAGGGAACAGGAAAATGGATGAACATGCAATTGATTGCAGGGTTTTGGGGATAAAAAACCAGCATTGTGCCAGGGTAGGGTAGAGGTCATCATTAGAAAAGGATAAGTATTCAGAACTGGTTAAAAAGACCCCAAACTGACTCAATGTGACAGTCCCACCAAAAAAAAAAAAAAAAAAAAATTAAAGAAAAGAAAAGAAAGAGAACAAATAAATAAAAATAAAAGGCCTTTTTCCCCCTTCTGATATTAGATAGCTTTTCGACCTGAACACAAAAGAGTTCATCATTAAGACAGGTGGACAAATTACCAAATTACCACCATTCCTCTTCTCCTGAAGGGGAAGAGCCTGGTGGGAAGTGCCCTCTGCCCCCAGGTAAGTGGGGCAGGACAGGGGGGTTTGCCCAGCAGGCCAGAGAGGGGCAGACACAGGGCTGGGGTGTGAGACAGGGCTGGTGGAGTCAGCTGGGATGAGCAATGACACCCAGGCAGCAGAAACCCAGGGTTTGGAGAACATCCCAAAGCGCACACAGAACAACAGAATGGTTTGGGTTGGAAGGGACCTTAAAAAAGTCATCTCATTCCATCCCTGCCATGGCAGGGACACCTTCCCCTGTCCCAGGCTGCTCCAAGCCCTGTCCAGCCTGGCCTGGGGCACTGCCAGGGATCCAGGGGCAGCCACAGCTGCTCTGGGCACCCTGTGCCAGGGCCTCTGCACCCTCCCAGGGGGGAATTTATTCCATATATCTGACCTAAATCTACCCTCCTTCAGATTAAAGCCATTTTTTCCTGCACCTATCACCACCAGTCCTTGTCCCAAGTCCTTCTCCAGTTTGTGGAGCCCTTCAAGGCACTGGGAGGGGCTCTAAACTCAACCTGGAGCCTTCTCTTCTCCAGGCTGATCAGCCCCAGCTCTCTCAGTCTGGTTTCATGTACTGGAAGTTTGGAGCCCAGGAACACAGGAGAAACCTGAAAGCCTGTGGTTATTCCATGTACCTCAGCCTCCAGGCTGTGGCCAGGATAAAGAGCTGCAGAAACGGAAGCTTTCTTCAAGCACAAATTAACACACCACTTCTTGCTTAAAGTAAAAAAAAAACCAAAAAAACCCCCATTACTACCCTTTGCATTGAGAGAAAAAAATTTAATGCAGATTATTTTTGATCTAACCCCAGTTTTCCATTTATGTTAATTTTTACAACACATGCTTTCATTCAGAAGAAAGTGATGATTTAGGGGAGGTAGAAGAATGAAACCTCTGGAAACAGAAAGGCTGCAGTCAGCCCTTAACTCAGCCAATTCCTGGCGTGCTCCAAGCATGAGAGAAGTCACAGGTCTTTGGAAGAGCTCCCATGCTGAGCTGGGGTGGGAATGTCCATCCTGGAGCTTCATCCCATCCTGCTCTGTCCCTCACCTCCCTTTGCAGCACCTGGCTGGAATCACATCTGTGCTGGCTCAGTTTGCTGCCCCACAGACTGAGTTAACATTGCAATCCCTTTTACAGTGGAAGGTGGGTGCTTAAATCAAATGAAGATGAATATATTTGCTGACATATAATTGTTTTCTTTAGTAATTGCTCTCGGGTCTCTTTATATCTCATCGTTAATGCTGGCCCGGGATTGTTTGTGAGATGTCTCGTTGTTTCTGATGGATCCTATGAAAAGTGACATTCCTGATTATTTTGCCATGCAGGAGATTACACCAGGCTCTACTGCTAAGCAGTATTGATAGACCCTGGGCTGTCTTTTACTGTTTAGTTGCTACTAATAAATCAGAACTTGGCTTCTTCTCCACGTGCTGAATCTTCCATCACATGCAAACGTAGAAAAGAGCTTTGGGTGTGGCAGATGGAGGAGTGGAGATGCTGGTGCTGCTCCAACACAGGGCTTGAGGAGGGGGTCCTGAACACCTGCCTGGTGTTGGGAGAAAGATGTGCCCACCCATGGTGGCAGCAGGACTTGGCTCCTTGCTCTCTCATGGAATGCCAAGCTTTTCTGCCGGTGTGGGAGGGAAGGGGCTTGGCAGAGGCATGGCCTGATCCCAAAAGGGAGAGGAGGCAATCACAGCTGCCTGACCTGAAGGGCTGTGAGCAGGAGGTGGCAGAAATATTTCATATCTGGGAGTTCCTGTGCTCTGAGATCCCCCTTTCCCATGACAAACCCACAGCCAAAGGGAGCCCAGAGGCAGGGAAGTGTGAGGGGTAGGAGAGCAAGATGTGCCCCATGCCAGGGGACAGGGACAGGCTCCCTCCAGCCCTGGTGCCATGGAGCCTCCCATGTGTGCCGTGCTTGGTGCCCAGGTGGCAACATCCAGGGACAGGACCCCGTGGGCAGGTGGGAAATATCCCTGATGCCAAAAATCTCATCCCAGCTGGGAGAAGGAAGGTATTGAGGGGCCAGGAATCAAAAAGCTCAGGCTGCAGCATTCCCAGTGCCCCCAGACACACTGGGGCTGGGGGAAGCCCTGGGTGCACTGGGGATGGCAGTGGCTCCATCATCCCCTGGGGATGCCCACAAACCCCAGGGTCTGCAGGAGGAGGTGAGGGATCAAACAGGGAGAGTGAGAAGAAGCACACACACACACACACGCCTCTGCATCCCCCCCAGCCTAATTGAGCTAATTAATTTAACGAAGAGACAGCGCTCTGTAATTTGCCTAATTCAGTGAGAAGAGAGGCAGCAGCAGCAGCCAGTCCTGCTCCCCTGGATCCTCCCCTGCTCCTGCCAGGGGCTCAGCACCCCGGGGCAGCTCCCACCAGTCCCACCAGTGCTGGCCACAGGCTCGGCACCAGCAGCACCCAGCCCCTGAGGAATCAGAATCCCACCAGCATTCCTCATGGCTGCAATTCCCAACAGGAGCAGAGTGACTCCAAACCGAGCTCCTGATTGTCAGGAGCAGTGAAATCTCTGTTTATTCTCCCAGTGTTCGGGTCCCCTTCCTGTTCTGGTGAGAAAGCTCCTGGATAAAGGTATTTTTTCCCAGATTCCCCTCTTCTAGAGTCTGCTGTCCTGCCTTTCTCGCTTTTTTCTGTCTGTCTCTTAATGAAGGCGTTGTGTGCTCGTTGCTGAAGGGGTTCTGGATATGGATGAAGATGTGGAAAATACCTTAACAGGAGGCTGGAGTGAGCAGGCAGCTGCAGGTTGATGAGGAGCCGTTCAAAGCCCTCCTGGCACGGCCCCGGCGCGGGAGGGACTCCTACGCTGAAATGGAATGCAAAATAAAAATTGCATCGAGCTGAGGTCATTTCTTGCATGATGTATCTTGGGAAAAGAGGGGTTTCTCTTCTTTCCCTGAGATATTCAGAAATTCAAAATAAAAGCTTTTCATTGAGGTGAGCAGCACGGCAGAGCAGAGCTGAGAGCACTGTTAATTTTCCCTTGATTTTTTTTTTTCCCCCTTCCTATCTGGCAATCTTTAGGAAGAAAAAAAAAAATCTTGACATTTTTGTTTCCTGATTTGCTTGTCTTCTCAATATGTCAGGAAAGAGACAAGATCATAACACAATCCCTGCTTGCAGCAGACATATATTTGCCATCCAAACAGGTTTTCCCCTTTTAATGTAAGCTATTAGCCCAAGTTGTTGCTATAAATGCAGCAAACCCCATCTATTTTAATCAGTTTGTTTATGAGCATCTTTCCATTCCCAAATTGCACAGGAGCTCTCCTGCTAAATACCCCTTTCTTTTTCAGGTAAGATAATTTCTGGGACAAAATGTCAGGGAGCTCAACACATCCCTTCAATTACTGCTGTACAGATTTTCTCTGAGCTTCTGGACAATAAGTAGCTTTCAGGGAAGCATTAAGTAGATTTGCCCTCAAGGGTTTGCATTTCAGTGGAGTGACAGTTATTTTTGTAAATACAAAATAAAAAAGAGGAAAGAAAAGAAAGAAAAAAAACATACATACACCTTCCCCCAGCTCCAAGAAAATAGACAGACACGGGCTAGACAACTGCTTATTATCTGAGAACCTTGAATCAGATAGGAAAACCAGAGTTCCTAATGTCTTCAAATGTCACAGCATTATGATTTATACCAGAACACAGTGTACCATGCTTCATTACAGAGAAAAAAATAAAGAAAAATTGAATTACCGAACTAATGTCTTCCCCTTTTTTTTTTTTTTTCAGACTACTCTGAGGATATAAAATCCATCATTAGTTGTTTTTAAGCTTGTCTCTAATGATGAAAAAAATAATGGGGCATGAAACTCAGACTTAACAAAACAAAAATACAAAACACAGCATTTTACAGACTTTACGTAAACATAATGTGACAATGCACTTCCTTTCATTCTCTGCTATGACAGTTAATTCCAGACCAGGAAAACTGTCAAAAATGTTTAGTTCTGCTTGGGTTGAGTTAATTACAGGCCCTGGGGCTGTGTTGACTTTCTCCTGCTAATGGCACTGTGCTACAGGTAAAAATCCATTTGCAAGAATGTTTTCAGAGCTACAGATCTAATTTACTGAATATCAAATATTTATGCCATTGCAATTAAAGTGACAACGTTCCACCCCTCTTCAGCATAGAAGCTTGAGCTTTTTAATAGAATTTATTATACAGTAAACATTTGGTAAAAAGTTTTGCCGGAGCTTATAATGTGAAAGCTTTGAATATTTTATTGATTTTATTTCTTTTGCACTCTATCCCTATCAATGCTGGGATGTTCTGAACTTCTGCAGCACATAAAATACCATTTTTTACTGCCAGAGCTCCCAGATAAAGGCTGGCACTGAGGGATGGAGCTGTGTTGTCACTGTCACATGAGGAGGAAGAGGAGGGACAAAGTGCCAGGCCAAATCTGCCAAGGCAGGAGCTGGAGCACAAAGGAAATGAATTTTCCTCGTTGGATGAATGGGTGAGGGGATTGTTCCTGGTTTATATCCACAGCCACTTTTTTTTTTTTTTTCATCTGAACGATCTGACAAACCTGCTCAGGTTTATTTGCTTCTGCTGAAGGGATTTTTATTTGCAGGGAGACAAAATCAACAACAACAACAACAAAAATATTGTTTCTGAGCACGTGTTTTAAAAAGCCACGTTTGGTTAAGATCCTAAACACTTCCTGCAAAGAAAAGAGCTGTGCAAAAGGGAAGTAAAGAGGGTGAGGAGCCACTAAAATTGCTAGTTCTGCCTTAGGGGCAGCACCCAGGCTTGGATCAGGGATTAGGGAACAGAAAATCATAGAATTATGGAATTGCAGAATCATTTGGGTTGGAAAGGATATTAAAGCTCACCCAGTCCTACCCTCTGCCATGGGCAGGGATGCCTTCCACAAGACCTGGAGCTGCAAGCTCCATCCAGCCTGGATTTGAGCACTTCCAGGAGAGCTCACCCTGTCCTGTCCACCCCCTCAGTGACTTTGCTGCCATGAATTTGTGCCACCCCTCCTTGGGACAGCCAGCCCCAGCCCTCTGCTGGGAAAAGCAGCTCTCTGACTGGGTTTCAAACCAATCCCCACCAGTTTGTTGAACTCCCCTGGAGCTGCTCTGCAGCCTCCTGCTCTCTGCACAGCTCTGGTGTCCTTTTCCTTCAGTTTTAGGCTGTTCCTTTCTTGAAGACAAGCACACAGGGGACAGGGTGGCTCACCTTGCTGCCCTCCCTGACCAAGAACAGGGGATGCCCCAGCATCTAAACCAGAGCAGCATTGCCCCTCACAGGCTGTAAATCTGTAAATCCCAGGATCCTCCTGGGACAAAGATTTTGTCACAAAGATTTTGTCCAAAGTGCAGTCACTGACCTGGGCCGTGTGTGAGCATCTGACATTTCCCACCCTCATCACCTGGCCTAAATTTGCAGCTTTGCTCATCCCATTTAACCTTTCCCCACTTTCAGGGTAGAATCACCCCTGCAGCATATTTGTGCTATTAGACCTTGGGTTTGCTTCCCACAGGGGCTCATCTTCCCACATGGTGTTTTTATTATGCTCTTCTTTCTATTCCACATGTCCTGCCCCCCTGCCACCATCCTGCTGTGTTCCCATTGTGCCAGGAAAGCACCAATCCATGGATTATCTCCCTGCCCAGGGCTGGGATCAGAGGTGATGCCAAGCAGGAGGCTTCATTCACCTCCTTCATCCATGGTCACTGTGTCCAGCCAGTCCTTTTGGAGGTGCACTGAGCTCCAGCCCTAAGCCAGACAGGTCACCTGGACCCCTCCTCCAGCTGTCCCCTGTCCCCAGGATAAATATGGCCCAGGATCTCTTTGGGCCATGCCAACCCTCATGGGGCCCTGCCAAGGTTGAGGTGCAGAACACCTGTCCTGTGCTGGGTGCTCACCTCCTGCCTCTGCCCCTTCTCTGCCCTGGGCACCATCATCTCCCCACCACTCCTGGTTCCTGCCTGCCCATCCCTTTGGGGATCACCCTCAGTAATCTTGCTGTAGCCATGATATTTTATGAAAAATCCTTTCCTTAGGATTTTTCCTCCTGAGAAGCTGAGAGGCCTCAGGAACAAAATGTGAGCAATGATTGTCTGCTGCTGTGGGATGCAACAGGTGGGTCTGGGATTGGTCTCATGTGGTTGTTTCTAATTAATGGCCAATCACAGTCCAGCTGTCCAGACTGTCTTGGTCAGAGACAAACCTTTGTTATTCATTCCTTTTCTATTCTCAGCCAGCCTTCTGATGGAATCCTTTCTTCTATTCTTTTAGTATAGTTTTAATATAATATATATCACAAAATAATGAATCAGCCTTCTGAACATGGAGTCAAGATTCTCATCCCTTCCCTCATCCTGGGACCCCTGTGAGCACTGTCACAACCTGGGGGTGCTGCTGCAGCAGTGCTGGGTATCAGCCCTGCCAGGCATCCTCTGTGAACCTCCCAGAGCAGCCTCTGTGCTCCTGGCACCAACCTGGCCCACAACAGCTGGCAGGAATCATCTGGCTTTTCCCTGCCCTCTCTGTAGCCAGCAGGTAAATGCTCAGACTCTGCTGCCACAAACCAACAGCCATGGGCAGTGTTCTCCTCGGGGTGAGGATGCTCAGGGTGTCCCAGCTCTGTGCTGCCAGCCCAGGTCCTGCAGTGCCCACCAGGGCATCCCTGTGCTCTGCCAGCCCTTGCAGCCACTCGACCTTCAGCCTCCTGCCTCTCTGCACACCCAGCACAGGCACTAATCACTTCAAACCCAACTGCTGTCATGTCTTATTGCTAAAACACCAGCTCTGCCAGCTGCACATTTACATCCTCAGCATTGACTCAGCTAATGTAGCTGTCATTTAAGCACCAGTGATCTGCCAGAAATATTACTGGGTACAGCAGCTATGAAGGGTCGAGGCTTGGGGCTTCTGCTGGCAGGGAGCAGTCCCTGGATACCCCAAGGAGGGCTGGTGGCAGCTCCCACTGAGGGATAGGTACAGGATGCAGGTGAGCAGCACATCCTCACACTTTGTCAGGGAGCTGTCTCCAGCCCTCCTGGCAAGGGAACACAAGAAGATGTGGGATGAGCTCTTCCTGGAGGGGTTGTCAGGGTTCAGGCTTGAGGTGAGTGTGGTAGGATCCCTGGGACGGGATGTGGACAGAGGCAGAATTCCTGGTGGACAATTCCTCTGTCTGCTGGGATCTGAAGGCAGCTGGCTGTGGAAGCTGCTCCAAGCATGGGCTGCTCCCACACAGCACTCCCAGGAGTTTGTTCTGTCCATCCCACCCCTCTCCTCTCCACAGTGTCTAGAACTGAATAGAGCTGAGGGCAGCACAGCCTCTGAGCTGAGGCAGAGGAGAGGCTGACAGGCTTCACAGGAAGATCCCAGCCTGGAAAGGGCCTCTGCATGGACTCAGACTCCCTCTGACTGCATCCCTAACAGTGGGGGTCACAGTGAACCTCTGCAGAGCTCAGCAGCTGCTCCCAAACCTGCCCAGAGCTCAGGCTGCCCCAGGCTCTCACCTCTGGCTGTCCCAGCACATCCTGGGGGCTAACACCCACACTGGGGGACACAGGGGATCTCAGAGGGCACACCTGGAGGTGCCACGGCCACATGGACATCCCTTGGGGCAGGGATCAGCCCTGGAGGCTCCTCCTGAGCTGCTGCCAGGGGCAGAGCTCACGTCCTGCCTTTCTCACTGACTTGTTGCCATGAAAGTTTAATGCATCCCCTCTCTCTCCCTGGAAGTGAGATGGCTCCCATGTCCCTGCACAGCACAGAAGCCAGGCTGGGCAGGATGAACCCAGCCTTGCCTCCTGCAGCACAGTGGAGATCAGAGCGTGAGAAATGCTACTCACTTCCAAAAAAATGTAAAAGGTTTATTAAAACCTTATCAAAAATACAGCAGAAGACTGAATAGAGAAAATATTACAACGCCAGGAGCAGAGGATTTTCCGCACCATGTGCTCACCCACACCATGGAGGTTTCACCTTTTAACCCTTTAGCTCCTTCCAAAGTTCTGTCCATTGACTCCTTCACTGTCCTGTGGGGGAGTTCCCTTCCTTAAATCTTGATTGGAGGACAGCTCCAGCCAGAGTGACAAACTGACCCTCCCAAATGTCCCAAACCCAGGTCACCCCTGATAACAACACAAGGGGTTGTGTAGATTTACATAACTATAAATCTATACAACTTCTCTTAATATATATGCAGGATATTCACCTTTTAATTGTGAGAGTCCACCGTGGCATCACTCATCTATCAGGAGAGCTAAACCCTCCCCACAGGTGAGCTGAGTGTGTGTGAGGAGGTCCAGCCCTGGCACTGCAATAATCGGGGCCAGGGCTCAGGGGAGCTTGTCCGAGCTCTTGCTGAGCTTGAGGAAGCAGGCAGACATAATGAAATCTTTCATTCGTCAGTAAATGTCACTGTATGAAGTGTAATTAATGGATTTACCAGGGCTGGATGTAGCCCAAACTGAAATATAAGCACTCAGGGAGCTGGCTGGGAGCAGTGTCCTCTCCACTGCTTAATTATAAGGTCACTGCCGGAGCGCCGGGAGCGCCGCTCACACTCTGGCCTGGGGAAATCTTGCCAGTTTGGAAATATTCCCCAGCAAAACCGTGGATTTTCATGGCAGGAGAGCAGATGGGAGAGTGCAGGCAGGCCCTGGGCAGGGAGGTGGTGCAGGGCTGTGGGCTGGCAAACCCCTGGGATGGGGCTGTGGGATGTGGGATGTGGCTGTGGAATCACCCAGCCTGGCAGCAGGGAGCCCAGCATGCCCCCAGCTCTGGGCAGGATGGGGATGTCTGCACTTGGCATCAAAATTTGTCCCCATTGGGAGTTTTTCTGCTGGTGCCTCTGTCGTGGTTTGAACAGGCTAAAGAAGGCAGAAGCCTCCCTTGAAATGCAAAATGTAAACTCCCTACCTCTGAATTGCTGTAATTTTGAAAATAAGGGGCTCTCCAACAAAGACAGGGGAGTAGGAATAATAATTTTTTATTAGGAAAAAATAAAAATAAAATACAAACCAGCACTGCCAGAGTCAGGCAGGCGCTGTCCCCTGTGTGTCAGGTGGGGGCACAGCCCCATCCCAGGGGGGCTCAGCCCTCCTGCAGTGCCAGCTGTGGTTCTGCTGCAGCAGGATCCTGCACAAGGGGGGAGTTTTCCTCTGCAGCTCCAGGGCTGCTGGAGATGGGCCTGCTCTCCCTCTGGGAATGCAGGGCGGGAGAAAGCTGCTCCTCTGGGAATGCACAACCTGGAGCTGTAATTGGACAATTAACCCCAACATGGAAATGGACCAAATCTTATAAAAGTGTGAAAACTTGTGACCAGTGTCCATCTTGGCCAGGCTCTTGTACTGCCCAAGGTGTATCCTTTGAAGGCCTTTTAGAAAATCCCTACTTTATTCTTTAGCACTGTCTAGCTCTGTTCCAGGTAGCCTCTCACAAGCATCACATGTCTCCAGCTGGAGATTTTATTCAGCCAGGACATATTTAACTCCCATTGAGCCCCAGCAGCAATGGATCTCCAGTTATTCTGCTATGAAAATAATAAATAATGGCCAAAAAAAGCCTGGCAATGGGCAGGAGACAGACACAAGCACAAGTAACCTGTTCCACTCCTGATGAGGATGTGGATTCTCTGCAGCATATTTCAAAAAACCCCGAGCCCATTATGAGGAACAATCAGCAGCAGATTTTAATAGATGCATTCTGCACTCAGCTGTCACCATCTGTGTTTCCCCATTAGAAATGCAAAATGAAGGAGCTGCACAATTACAGCTGGGAGGCTCTGGGAGGCCCAGCACAGCTCTGAGTGCAGCCACCCCTGCTCTCCTCCTCCTCCTCCTGGGGAAATCCTGTCCCTCCAGCACAGCCAGCTGCAGCTGGGGCCAGTGCTTGGGCAGACCCTGTCCCCACCCCACGGGCCAGGAGCGGGTCCCAGGCGTGGAGCATCCTCCTGTCTGTCCTGCTCAGAGCTGTGCAGGCTGTGGGGACCCCAGGCCCAGTTTGTCACCCAGAAATGGTGCAGGCATGATGCCATGAGACACTTCCAAAGACATGCTGGGGCTGCTGCCCGAGTGCCCCAGAGCTCTCAGGGCTCCTGTGCACTGGCTGGTGGAGCCACAAAGCAGGAACTGAGGTGCCAGAGGATGTTGTGCCTTTCCCTCCCTGCAGGAGGGTCTGGAGGGCACCTGTGGGCATCCAGAGCTGCCAGGGCAGGATGGGATGTGTGGGGCTGCTTGGTCTGTGCCTGGGCTGGGGAGAGAGGAATGACAGAGCCAGGGAATTCCTGTGTTGGAAGGGACTCACAAGGCTCAATCCAGCTCTGTACTCTGCACCCCAAAAGCAGCCCCAGCACAGCCCCAAATCATGCCCAGAGGGAGAAGAGCAGGAGCAGCTGTGCCTTGGAGATGGCCTGGCACAAAGTTGTTCCTTCCCACGGGGTTGTGCAGAGGAGCTGAGCAAGGAGAGGGCCCGAGCTGGAGGAACCTGGCAGGACGTGGGAATCCACGAGCTGGCAGGATAATTACTTTTTTAATCAAGTCTTTTCAAAACATCTAATTTTATTACTTTATTCTTCCATTTCAATAGCAGAACGATTAAGATGGAATCTTAAAGGAATTCTTCACAACAGTAATAATGTCTCTTATCGCAAGAGGCAGTCTCTGTCTGCTCCATCCTGCAAATTCACAGCATTTGAATATTAAATATATTCAATATATCAAAAAAAATCCATTCCAGTCCAGAAAAATAATAAAGAAGAGGAAAAAAAAATATCCACACGCAACAGAAATTTTCTTCTCTTTCTGCTGAAAAAAATTAAAATTAAATAGCTCTCAATTATTTTCCCCTCCAAACTGCCCTCTCCAGGAGGGAGGCAGGAGAGACCTCCTGCTGCTGCCAGGCCAGGCACTTCCTCAGCTGGAAAATGAACCTTTCCAGAGCTCTGATCCTACAGAACCCACCCAGGATGTGCTGCTTGCTTTGGAGGAGGAGTGGGCTGGGCTGGTGGCTCCCAGGGGGGTGGCTTAGGAGAGCACCTCCATCACATCCTGGGGCTGGTGCAGGGAGGGGATGCCAGCCCTGATCCTCAGAAGTTTTGGGATGCAGGGAGGGGATGCCAGCTCTGTTCCCAGCACAGTTTTGGGATACAGGGAAGAGGCTTCCAGCCCTGGTCCCCAGCAGTTTTGGGATGAAGGAATGAGGATGTCCTGGTCCCCAGCAGTTTTGGGATGAAGGAAGGAGGATGCCAGCTCTGTTCCCAGCAGTTTTGGGATGAAGGAAGGAGAATATCCTGGTCCCCAGCAGTTTTGGGATGCAGGGAGGGGATGCCAGCCCTGGTTCCCAGCAGTTTTGGGATGAAGGAAGGAGGATGCCAGCCCTGGTCCCCAGCAATTTTGGGATTGAAGGAAGGAGGATGCCAGCTCTGTTCCCAGCAGTTTTGGGAAGAAGGGAGGGGGATGCCAGCCCTGGTTCCCAGCAGTTTTGGGATTGAAGGAAGGAGGATGCCAGCTCTGTTCCCAGCAGTTTTGGGAAGAAGGGAGGGGGATGCCAGCCCTGGTCCCCAGCAGTTTTGGGATTGAAGGAAGGAGGATTCCAGCTCTGTTCCCAGCAGTTTTGGGAAGAAGGGAGGGGGATGCCAGCCCTGGTCCCCAGCAGTTTTGGGATGAAGGACGATGCCAGCTCTGTTCCTAGCACAGTTTTGGGATGCAGGGAGGGGGATGCCAGCCCTGGTCCCCAGCATTGCTTTGGGACTTTGGGACCCCAGCTGAGCTGCTGTTGCCATGTCAATGCTTGATTTGATCACAATAAGGGACAGTGTCATCTAAATGTGGGGGTCATCAGCATGGTCCTGAGTAATGCAGGCTGTGTTTGCATCCTTTTTTTTTTCCAGGAGAGCACACAATAAAAGAAAAGTCTTGGTGCCAATGGACAGGGGGGGAGTGACAGTGGCAGGAATGTGTTTGCAGTGTGATTTTGGGTTGTTTGTGACAGGTCAGACCTAAACTTACCTTTCAGAACTTGGTCTGGAAAAGGAAAAACCCAAAAGCCTTGTTTTGAGAAAGTGTCCACGGAAATAAGATGAAATGTTGGAAATAAACACAGATGACCCTGAGCTACTGTCTCATTCCAAAAGCATGCATGTAATTTCCTAACTTGTTTTGCTTTACTTTCTAAAGGAAAGAGGTAAAAACAAATTCTACTGTGTCAAACATCCTTTGGATGATTTCCCTTCCTGCCCTGATTCTGTCGGGATGTGCAGCAGGAGCTGCTGTGTGACAGCCCCAGGGTTTCCCTGGGACAAAGCCCATGCCTCCATCACCTGGCACCTGCAGGGAAAGGAGATGGGAAACAGGACCAGAGTGATCAGAAAAAAAAAAATAATTGTCCATGTAATAATTAAAGTTTTGTTATAATGGCCGTAAATAGATAATTATCTTTCCTTACAGTGATTTTCTCCATTTTCTCTCCCTGTCCATCCCAGTGACTCCTGCTGTCTCACAGGCTCCTGTTTGCTTCAGAGGTGTCTGGGTCTCTGCTGTGCTTTCCCTCCAGCACAGCTGCTCTGTGCAAACCCCAGGGAAGCTGGGCACTGCTCTCCCAGCATCCATCCTGCAGGCCAGCTCTGGTTTTGGCACCCACCGCTGGCAAGCTGCCTCCAGGAGCCAGGTCTGGCATCAACATCCTCTCAGGACACCGAGGAGCAGCTCAGGGGAGCCCTCACCCCCTGGGAGAAACAACTCCAGAGGTCTGATGGACAGTTCCACCCCAAGCCTCTGTGACATGTGAATGGAAACAGCAATGTGAGTGATCAGCAATGACTGGGACTCTTGTCCCTGTGATTTCCCACCCAGGTCACTCCTGGCCTGGGGAATGTCCCCAGCCCACCAGGGCACTGCTCACACAGGTCTGCAAATAAACCCCAGCCAGAGCCTTCCCAAAGCACAGGAGCATCCAGCTGCTCCTGATTAACCTGGACTGAGGGGCTGGGGCTCTGGAAGGGAGAAGGCTAACACAGGTGTTGGACTGCAGGAGCAATCCTCAAGAAAACCAAGTTTATTCCTGTGCTGTCCCACAGACCCGTTAAGCCCAAGGAATTTCCGTGGCTTTTCTGTGCCTCAGTTTGCCCATGAGCAGAATGGCATTTTCAGTTCTCCCTGAGGTGAATTTCCCTGGATTGCCTGCAAAAGCAGCTGTGGGGAGCCTGGGGGTTCACATCTGTTTGCCAGAACTCTTCCCCACACACATCATGAACTTTTGGGCCAGGATGCTCTGATGAGAACCCCTCCCCTCCCAGCAGGTAGCACTGCAAACTGCCCACAACAGCACTTGCTTTTGAGGGGAGCCCTGGGCTTGGATAAGTTACCCCATGGCAATTCTCTAATGGTTTCCCCTCTGCATCAATCCTCCCTCAGATGGGCAATTTGAAATGGATGTCTGTCTCTAACAGACTTCCCTCAGCCTCCACGAGCTGCCTGAGCTGCTGGCTAGAGATGAAAATCTACTTGAACCTGCCCAGCAGCAGTTCATCAGTGACAGTTGTTTCATTAGTTGATATGAACCCACTTAAAATAAATTCTAATTAAACCAGAAACCGAAATCGTACATTTTTGGAACATTGCTATGCTGGTGGCATGCTCTGCTCTGCTCTGCCCCTTCCAGACCTGTTATTACTCAGCTTCTCGCCTTGTCTCTGCTGATGTATCAGACAACAACAAATAAATAGTGTTTTCATTAAAGTCTTTGCCAATCCACCAGCAGATTGAATTATTTGTCCCTCAAGGTGCACAAAGGGAAGAGAGCAGTGTGCTTCTGTCTCACCAAGCTGCAGCCAGGGTTCATCCTCTCTTTTCCTGGTTGGGATGCCTGGAAAAGGGATTTAAAGGCATGGGGGCCCTCTGGGAGCTGCCTGCAAGTGGCAAGGGGCAGCCAGGTGGGTGTTTGGTGCTGGCACAATTCCTCTGCCCAGGGAAGGGCTGGCAGCTCCTGAGGGCTTGTTGCCTGGAGCCAAATCTTTGTGTTTTTAAAATTGCAGGCTGGGAGCAGTACACTGAGTAGAAATACCAAAAATTCAAACCTCCAGGAGGAAAATCAGGTTTTGTCATTCAGCTGGGTGGGTGTCCCTAACCCCCAGGAGATGCTGCAGGGATTGAACTGGGGGTCACTTCCATGCAGCACACCCAAATATCTGCCAGCATCAGGAATTCCCCAGGACAGGCTACCAGGGAAGTGGTGGAGTCATTGTCCCTGCAAGTGCTCAGAAATCAGGTGGGTATGGGACTTGGGTGAGTGGTGGGCTTGGCAGTGTTGGGTCAGTGGTTGGGCTTGATGGTGTTGGAGGTCTTTTCCAGGCTTTATGACCCTGGGGTTCCAAATTCCCTGCTGCTGGTTGAATCATTTGTACCACACAAGGGAAAGGCAGCGCTGGAGCCTGCAATTTGTGCCAAGAGTGGTGGTGGGATGTCTCCAAGGAGGGTCAGGATGTGCCTGCTGCCCATCCCAAACCCTAACTGCCCTCCCAGGGACCCCCCCCAGCCCTATCCCAGTGCCCACCTCCCATTTTGGGGTGCACCAGATGCCCCAGGAGCAGTGGCAGCCAGTGCCTTGGTGGCCCCAGGGTGTCACACAGAGTTTGGCTGGCAGGTCACAGGTACAGAAGTGACAGAGTGGTGGCATGTGGCCTCAGCCCTTTTCACAGAGAGCAGCAAGCACAAGTTCCCCGGGATTTTTCCTGGAGAAGCACAGAGAGAAGAAGAGAAAACAATTCTTATGTCCATTCTCTGCTCCTGTTGTTTTTGCACGTGTGGAATGTGTTATGGAGATTGTTTACTGAGAGTGAGTTCTTAATTGGTTTCTGTTGATGGTTGTTTATATTAATTGGCCTATTAGGTCCCAGCTGTGTCCTGACTGTCTGCAGACAGTCACAGGTTTTTCTTTAGTATCCTTTTAGTGTCTCTTTCATATAGTTTTAATATAGTATTAGTGTAATATAGTATAACTTATTAAAGCAATGTTCAGCATTCTGAATCATGGAGTCAGATGCCAATCCTTCCCAGACACTGGGGCTGCCCTGCATTCCACAGTGGCACCAGGGCAGGAGGCAGGGATGGCACTGGGGTCCCATCCTGTCTCCACTCCATCCCTGCCCCTTCTCCCCCATGCCAGTCCCAAGCCCCTCACTCCATCCCTGCACCATGCAGTGCTTGCCACCAATACATTTATTTTTTTAGGCCCAGTTCCCACAGCACACGATTTCAGAAATGCAAATGGGCCTGCCTGCAGATTTTCAGGCAGGTGCCAGGGAAGGAGAGGGAGAAAGACAGAGAGGAATGCTCTGATTTTATCAAAATCAGTTTTCCTGCCCAGGGGAGGATGGAAAGCAGCTACTCAGTCTCAGGAAGACGATTCTATTTAAACCACAGGATCAAGTTGTAGCTACTTCTTATTTACCAGACTGGAAAGTTACATTAAGAAGTTATCACTTATCTTGCAGGGGAACAGATTAAGAGTGAAGGACCATTCCCTGGTTTGCATAGAGCTGCACTTCCCAGGTTACTAAAAAGACAATTGATGTAGCAGTTCAGGAAGAAATATGATTTTCATTACGATATGCAGGCATCAGGGATTGTGTTCTAATGGTCCCCTGTCACCAGTGAAGAGCAAAATGGCCTGTGACCACTGTAATGGAAAAAAGCTTTCTGGGGTATTTTGCATAGCATGGAGGGAACTTTGTGTTTGGGGTTTGGTTGGTTTTTTTTATTTTTTTTTTTTTTTTTGGTTTGTAACGTCCTGATGGCAGCATTAAAGGGAACAGAACCTGCTTTTTCTAAATAAAGAATTCAGAGCCCCACGGTGTTTCTCCCCACTCATGGCAGAATATTTATATTTGAACTGAACTTTTTTTTAACATTTGAACTTTTTTTATATTTGAACTTTTTTTTATATTTGAAGTTTCTCCCCACTCATGGCAGAATATTTATATTTGAAATGAACTTTTATCTATAAGGTAATACAGCAGGTTGCATTTTCAGCAGGGGTGATCTCCTAGACTCTCCTCACACCTCTTTGGGCAGCTGAAATAGGAAGATTCCATGGAGTTCCCTCATGGTACAACTCTTTTTTGGGGTCCATTCATGCTTTTTTGGAGCCAATGAGCTTCAGGCTGCAGAAAAGCACCCAAGAGCAAACAATGCTGGTTAGGATTTAAGCTGCAGAACCTGTCCAAGCTGTGTGAGCACCATGTCCAGCCCCAGATCCTCCACTGCCCTTTTCCTCTTCTTTTCCCACCATGGTCTGTTACTTAATGGAGGGAGCAAGTGGGAGTGAGCACCTCACCAAAAGCAGAGCTGTGTTTCACCACAAAGTGGGATCTTCCACCCCAATATTCCAGTCTGACTGGCTGGGAAGCAGAACCAGCCAGGGAAGAGGCAGGGACACAGAGATGGCTCACCCCACCCATGAGAACCAAGAGCAAGATGGGAATATTGGCTATTTCACACCAATTATTCAGGGGTAATTCCCAGATGGAGAAATGAAAATAATCCAAACCACATTTGTGAATTATAGAAATTCTTAATAATTGATAAATAAAAGGATTTCACTCTGAATTTCAACAAGGAAGACGGGAAGGATGTAGCAGTAAGCTTTTCTCTCCTGTTTAATTACTTGACTGCTGTAAAAAACCAAACCAAGTTTCAAAGGTAACTCAAATTCCCCCATCACTAAACAGCACAGAGCCCTTCCCATCCTGTGCACCTGCAGACAGCTGGGCTGAGCAGCTTTCCTTTAAACCCACCTGAGTTAAAGACAAACAATTTAGGTGCATTGATCTGGAGCTGCGGAGCCTCCTGTTTAAACTCGGGGAGATGGAAGGAGCATAAAGAGAGTGCACAGGATTTTCTTTGCATTGCTTAGATTAAAGGACATCAGGATGAGTGGTTTGTGTGATGATCAAAAGATCCAACACACTCTGCACCTGTCACAGGTACGAGCTCAATTCCTTATGGGTAAAAACAGAGTGGAGCTGGCAGAGCATGAGAGACTTCCAGGAAGGGATGCACAGGGAGGATATTTAAAGCAGGCTGCATGAATATAGAATTAAATGTTAGTATTGGATGATGAAATGTTAATTTTGCTTAATTAGGCTGTTTCTATCATAGAGTTCCTGTTGATCAGAGCACTCCCTACCAGATAAAGAGGGTGATAGGGAATTGTCCTCATAGAAATATGAGAAAGTTTCTAAATAGGGATTTGGGAAAAAAATAAAACCAGTAAATGGCTGAATCGATTAATGTTTGCAGCCGGGCCCCATTGCCTGACAGGGATGGAGAAAATGGGAAACTCATCTAAATTTGCTGTTTTACTCTTGCTCCAGAGGGTCTGACCTGCCCATGGGAATGTGGAGTCTCCACTTTCTCCGCTCCTAAAATTGGCCTGGAAACCTGGAGAGTGCTGGGACATGAAGAGGGCTGACCTGCCCTCCCCAGGTGCATTTCCATGGTCAGAGACTCTTATTCCATGAGAGCTGGACTCAGCTGGAGAGATTGCATATTCCTTTAGGCTTTTTTTACAGTTTTTACCAATTCAACCAGTTCCTGGCCAGGCACTCACCTGCAGAGCCCCAGCAGCTCTTTGACACTCAGGTTTTCCCACTGCTGGATCTCCAAGAAGCCTCCAGCAGAGGAATGATCCACGCAGGGAAGAGAGGATCCTGAGCAAAGGCTGCTGCTGCTGCTGGCAGGGAAAATCAAGCTGGGTGATGCACACCAGATCCACCACTCTTGCCACAGGGCTTTAGCTGCCATCTGCCAGGATTTGGCACAGCTGGACCCTGAAATCTTCACAGATTCCTTCTTCAGAGAAGAAAACCATGAGGAGTCAGTCTCTCTGAAAAGGACTGCTTTGCTAAGTGATCTCCTAATGCTGAATTTCCATTTTTCCATGCTCACAGCAAATTAAAAAGAAATAAATTCAGTATAACCATTAGGCAATTAAACAATGCCTGGATCAAGAGGGAAGTGGGCAGGGTGCCAAGGAACAGGCAGTTGGGTGATGCTGATTTGGTGATACACTGCATTTTACACCAATTCCTTCTCTTTACATGTGTCACATCAGTGTCACTGGGCTGCCATATCCCTGGTCCCCACCTGCATCAAAAGGCACGAGCAGAGAGGAGACAAAAAAAGCTGGCAAGGTGCAGGTACCTTTGCTCTCACTCAGACTTTGGCCACTGGTTTCCTTTTCCACCCAAGGACACTAAAATCAGCTCTGAAGATTTTTGTTTCTCTAGGAGTTAACTCCTTAACTTCCAAATCCTTTATTGGACTGAAAAATAAATAAATAAATAAATAAATAAATAAATAAATAAATAAATAAATAAAAGCAGGGAGATTCCAGGAGGAAGGTGCAGAAAGGGGCTGCATGGGACAACAGGCAGGAGAAAGAGGTCTCCAGCTGGCCTGAATCCCATGGGTGAGGCAGTGCAGACGTGCTCCTTGTGCTCTCACCTGCATGGAGCATTCCATGTCATTGCCACACTGTGCTGTGCCAGCCAAGGGAACCTGCAGCCAATGCCACACTTGGATTTTCAAATCATCCAAGCTGTCCAGAAGAGTCAATGGCTCAGTGACAGCTTTTGGAAAACCCAGCCCCAGCCTTGGAGGAGGCTGTGGGTGTTAAGAACTCCAACTCTTAGACCAGAGATCTGAGGTACCCCAAGAAACCAAAGAGTTTGCCCTGAATGTCACTTGTGCCTCCAAGGATCTGCCAAGCTGGGTCTAAACCCTCTCTGCAAAAGCCCATCAGCTTTTGTAACCCTGTTTTGTTCCTCTGCTTTGCACCCATTTTGTACCCCTGCTTTGATCATTGCTGCTTCCACTGAGCCAGCCCCAACCAGCCTGGCCTTGGACACTTCCAGGGATCCACAGCTTCTCTGGGCACCCTGTGCCAGAGCCTCACCACCCTCACAGGGAACGATTCCTTCTGCATATCTAATTAAATTTCCCCTCTTTCAGTTGGATTTGTTCTGATTTCAGCAAGTGCTTCACTGAAGAAACAAATTCCAAGCAGGGATTCTTCCTCTGGCTGGTCACTGATGCACAGCTCCAACTTGGAGCATTTGACAATCTGACCAAGTGTCCCTCCTGCCCAACACTCCATGTCCAAGGCCAGGTTGGACAGGGCTTGGAGCAACCTGGACCACTGGAAGGGGGTGGAATGAGATGATCTTTAAGGTCTCTTCTGCCCCAAGCCATTCTGTGATGCTGTGACACAGAAACAGCCACCAAGAGTGACACTGAGCTGGCAGGTGGGCAGGTACCCCTCAGTCACCCCTGAGAAATGAAGCCATGCCAGTGCTGAGCCTGCAAAGGGTTATTCTTCACAGAGGAAAAAAGAATACTTAAGACTGCAAAACTTCTTTTGACAGGGTTGTCTTTTAATTACCCTGTGGAATGATAAAATCCCAGCACTGAAAATGTGTCTTTACAAATCTCTAGCTGGAGTAATTAGTCCCGTGCCTGGCTCTCCTGAGAGATTATTGCTGCCTTCTTTTCAGATTACTTACCCAAATAGAAGTGGAATCATTGCTATGTTTGACAGTGAGATATAAAATATCAGATAAAGCTGTTAAAATACTGTTTCACACACTGTGTTTCTGCAGAGTAAGGAAGCATCTGCTCTCTCAGTATCAGCAGCAGAGCTGAGCAGAAAATTCACAGCTGAGGGCTGAGATGAATCTCACTTTTTTTTTCCCCTATATTTTTTTTGTTCCTGGTCATTCCTAGAAAGATTCGAGTAATCAAGAGTTGTTATTCAAATTCTGAATAATATTTGCATCTGTGTCCATTTCAAGGCTTGAATGTATTGGTGGGGGTTTGGGTGAGCCCCTCCTCTGGTCTGAGCAATTCAGACAGAATATTTGTGTGATAAAGGCAAAGGGGTAGCACTGAACCCCACAAAATCCAAGTCTTGTGACACCAGGCAGAGATTTCAGGTGAAAAGTAAAGTCTCAATGCAGAGGTACTTACAGGGGATGCAAACACAGGTAATATTCCTCCTGTTATATCCTTAATGGATGCACTCAGGAGGAAGTTTCTCAGTAGATATGGCACAGATCTGCAGTGAAATTTGCCTCAAAGAAGTTACAGTTGCTATTTATTACTTTCTAGGGGAAAAAAAAAAAAACCCTGTCTTTGGGAATGAAAGTGCTTCCTACATTATGCCAGGCTGCTGAGCTCACAATGCTCAGAGATGCATTTGTGACAATCCTCATCAGTGGCTGAGCTGCTGTGCAGATCCCACCATGGTTATTTCCTTCTTTTCTCACCCACAGGGCAGATTTGTGCCCGTGGGAGGGTGTTCCCCAGGCTGGGGTAGGTGCTGTTGTGGCTGCAGGGGCAGAGTGTGCACTGTCCATCCACAGCTCCCTCCGGGAAGGAGCATCCCAGCCCTGCCTCTTCACTAGTCTGCTTCCTGCCATCTCCAATAAATGGTTTTGTACAAATAAATGTTTCATCCTCACTCCTCCCAAGGCAGCTTTTGTGTCTCATTGACTTCTGGTGTAACTCAGCATTGCAATGGAGACACTCCCTGGCTCACCAGAGCGACAAGGAGAGCTCAGGCAGCTCAGCAGGATGAGGATCCACCAGCTCCCCTCTGTCCAGGGAAATTAAAACCAGGCAGAGACCACCCAAACCACTCCCATGGGTTTGCTGCCCTGAGGATCCTGGTCCCAAGGACCTGGCCACCCCTCTGCCCTGACCCCCGTGTCCCCAGCAGTGCTGCAGAGCCCCAGGCAAGGTCACCCACGGGGCCATGCTGCATTATTGGTGATAATTGAGGGCAGGCACTAATTCCAGCCAGCATGAAGGCGAGAGCACAAGTTGCTTCCCTTTATTGCATTTGATTACACTTTTTTGTTTTTGCATGATTCCCTGCAGTAAGTAGCTCATAATTAACAGGGGATGAATAACATTTCTGCCACTCTGAGCATTAAGTTTTCTCACAACAAATGAAAACATAATTGCCATTACACAGCGCCCTTATCAGAGGGAACACGCTGCTGTTGGGAGGAGGGAGATTTACTGATAGGCACAACTTCCACAGCTGCTCAGGGATGAGAACAAAACGCTGGTGGCTGAGGGCTGGAGCTGCTGGGCACGCTGAGCTGGCTCCCTGCAGCATCTCCTGGCAGTCCTCTTCACAGGCTCACTGCCAGGAACAGCTCATGGGCTCTGCAGAACAGGAATCTGAGAGTCCCAGAATCATCTGGGTTGGAGGAACCTTAAAGCCCAGCTCATTCCACTGCCATGGCAGGGACACCTCCCACTGTCCCAGGCTCCTCCCAGCCCTGTCCAGCCTGGCCTTGGGCACTGCCAGGGATCCAGGGGCAGCCACAGCTGCTCTGGGCACCCTGTGCCAGGGCCTCAGCACCCTTCACCTTCTGCTGCTGCTTCTGCATGAAGCCTTCTTGAGAAGGCTGCTTTGGTATTTCTCATTTCTTTTTACCCTTTTCTTTTTAATTTTTTTATCCTCCTTCAGTAGGTTTGGATAAAACAGAGACTCTTCAACCATATCAACACTGCTCTGCCCAAATCTTGAGTCTTTCCATTTGTACAGTGATAGTTTGCCCCCAGAGGGAACAACCTGGAGGATCTCTGCATGGTTTGTGTTGGGACCCAGGAGATTCCTCTGGCTGCCCTGGGAGATTCCAGACCCTGGCAGGGGCTCAGAGACCTTGGCACGGAGTCACAGACACCTGTGCCTTTGATTTTAGCCCATGGAAACAATTCCCAACTCTGTGTGAGGAGTTACAAGCCACAAGGGTTTGAGTAGAATGACAGTGAATTTGTCACAGGGTGAAAAGGTGGAATTTTGGGGATTTAGAATGGGGGTTCCAGAGGCAAGATGGAGGAATCTGGGCGTGTCCTGTCCTTCTCCTTCTTGTCCTCCATCTTCTGGGTGATGGTGGCACTTCTGGATTGGTTTAGAGTAGAGACAGACTGTCTAACACAGGTGATGGGTATTGGGAGATTATTGTAAATAAAGTACAGGTAGTTCTTAGTATAAAAAGCCAACACCACCCCAAGGGCAGGGACTGTGCCACAACCCGACCTGCTGGACAGAGCTCAGCAGGTCAGAGAAAGAATGGAATGGATGAAAGAAAATAAACAACTTTGAAACCCAGAGCTGAAGAATCTCGACTTCTTCTTTGGTCATGGGGGCTGGGAAAAAAGAGACTTTCTGATACCTCAGGAGTCATCTCAACCACAAAAACCTGAGAGTTTGCTCCTGTAGAAGTCTCAGCTTCACAGTCACTGCCATGATGCTGGTGTAATATCACAGACAAAATGTTTAGGGAGAATATAATTGCCAGTTGCTTCATGAGCTGCTTCCCAACATCTTACCTGGACTCTTTGAATGTGAATTCTCACCAGAGGATAGGAGAAATAATGACTTTATTCTGAGGACAGGCTGTGTCCTGGCTGTAATCCCAAGCAAACAGGAGCACAGAGTACAGGCAAGGCAGAAGATGCTGAACTCCATTGATGGGTTTCAGGAAAGAGCTTCCTCACCCATGTGCTGGGTGTAATTAGCACTCATTAGAGCTACTTATTATACAGACACTCCCAGAGGCCCTGCCAGGATTTCTGCTGGGCACTGAGCAAATCCATGGAGAGAAACTCCCTGCTCCCAAGCCTCAATATCTGAAAAGCAAATCTCTCAAGGGCCAGGAATTCAATCAGTTCCGAGGGGCAGATTGACCCCCTTGCCCCAGTGATGCACTGCAGAGTTTCCTGCACAGGTAGAGGGCAGGGCTGGGTGTCACAGGGGCTCCTCTGCTCCAGTTCTCCTCCACAAAGAGCCATGGAATCTTTCAGGTTGGA
The DNA here is from genome assembly GCF_963513975.1 of Fringilla coelebs. Classification (NCBI taxonomy): domain Eukaryota; kingdom Metazoa; phylum Chordata; class Aves; order Passeriformes; family Fringillidae; genus Fringilla; species Fringilla coelebs. The sequence continues at coordinate 12,129,545 of NC_140044.1, read as the reverse complement.
AAACACCTCCAAGATCATCGAGTCCAGGCTGTGATGGATCCTCACCTTGTCACCCACACCAGAGCACTGAGGGTTTCTTGAATACCCAACAAATTGATCCCCTGGCTGGGTATTTTCCTACAGCCAGGCTAGAAGAGACTCCTTTTCCCAAGGAATATATTTCCAATACACATCCAAAACTGAGCTCTGATATCCCAATCCCCCTTGGAGTGATGCTGGAGGCCCCACACTAATGGGGCACCACCACCCTCCAGGTGAGCCCCCATCACCACACTCTGCTCCCTGACCCTGGACATCCAAAAAAATAACTATTGAACCTTCTGGAAGCTTTGTTGGAATCCTGTTGCCATCTCCCAAATAATCCCAGCTGCAGGCTTATCTACTCACAGGTTTTAGAAAAACTGGATTAGAAACAAACAGAAAGTTTGTTATAGAAATAAACCAGTTTCTCATCATGTTATTCCAGGGTGGCTGTACCTACCCAGGGATGCCCTGGGTTAAAAAAAGCACACAAACAAAACCAATCAGCCAATAACCAACAATAATGATCCAAAAGAAGGACCCTCAACAAGCCCTGGAGTTACAACCACTGTGTCTTTGGACAGCTCCTGCCAGACCCTCCCAAAGCTCATTTCATTTTCATTTGTCAACCACAAGCGACGAGCTGCAATCCAAATACAACACAAGTGAAAACCATTCCTCCCAAAGGGATTTGCAGCTTTTAAAGGATTTCAAGCAACCTTTCCAAATGTTCCCAGGGCTTGGAGCTGGATGGTTTGCTCCTCACACAAACTTTGGGGATTTACACACTGTTTTCACAGTGGCCACAGGCCATGGAGCAGCAAAGGGAGAGGTGGATCTTTGGTGACATCTGTCAGATGATGTAGGGGCACACCCTGTGCCCTGCAATTTGCATGTGGGTGTCATCAAAGGGCTGTCACCACACAGAAGTGATGTAACAGCATCAGGATATGTCACAATAAAGTACTTTTTCTAATTAAAAAAAAAAAAAATAGTCCTCTGTGTTTTTTGAATACTACAAGAGTACCTAAAAAGGCAGAAGTGAACAAGAAGACATCCAAGATCTTCTGAAAATGAAGAATTCTCTTGATAAATACATCTCTTAATGAAATACAAGCAATTAAACTAAAAGCCCTATCGAATACTGCTTGTCACTCCACACATCAACATTTAATTGAATTTTTTTCCATCCCCTGGTCCTTTTTCCCTGATAAACAAATTCATTCACAACGGATCAGGTTTCACTAACCCAGAAACCAGATGATAGTCAATCAACTAATTGACACAACAAAGACATTCATATAAAAAAAAATTGTCTAATTAAAGCTGAACTGAAATTTAACGATACACAGACATCTTATAGTAATGAACAATCTTCTTGTACTAATAATTTGGAGTTTAACCCTTTCCCTTCTGGTCACTAAAATCATTAGAAGGATGATGGAGCAGAGGCAGTGCTGAAGCTGCTGTGTTCATCCAAGAGTTTGCAGAGTTCCTGATGGAGCAGGGGGCACCTGAATGACCCAAAATCTCCTTGGCTGCTCTGGGTTAAATCAGTTAAGTGCCATTGTCACCTGCTTTCACCTGCTTTTCTTCTTCCCTGCCTGTCCCATGCTGCTCAGACCTATGAGAGTCCCAGACAGATGACAGAGAGTGTCCTAAAATGAATGGATGGATGGATGGATGGATGGATGGATGGATGGAGGGATGGATGGATGGATGGATGGATGGATGGATGGATGGATGGATGGATGGAGGGATGGATGGAGGGATGGATGGAGGGATGGATGGATGGATGGATGGATGGATGGAGGGATGGATGGATGGATGGATGGATGGATGGATGGATGGATGGATGGATGATGGATGGATGGATGGATGATGGATGGATGGAGGGATGGATGGAGGGATGGATGGATGATGGATGGATGGATGATGGATGGATGGATGGATGGATGGATGGATGGATGGATGGATGGATGGAGGGATGGATGGATGGATGAAGGGATGGATGGATGGATGGATGGATGGATGGATGGATGGATGGATGGATGGATGGATGGATGATGGATGGATGGATGGATGGATGGATGGATCCGTGGATCCATGGATCCATGGATGGATGGACAGACTCTTTCTTCTCTCACTGTAAGGCATCAGAAGCCCCTGGGAACTTCATTCTGGCCCAGCACCACAAATATTACTCCCACAGAGAGACCTCAATCCCAGCCCTGCCTTCAGTGAGAGCTCTGCTGAGCATTTTGGCAGGACAACAGAGCCCAGCCCTGCACTCAAAATTTACCAAATAGTTGAAAACACTTGGAATTTTATCTCATGCTTAAGAGCTTTCCTGACTAAAGTTGGACTTGAGTATGGATTAAAGTACAGTGGGTGATTGAATGTTTTATTGAATCAGGGCTTTGGTCTGCCATAAACCTGGGACAACTCAGGAGAGAAACTGAAACCTCTCAGTGTCTAAAGTAAAAAATTCAGAAGCTAAACGCATAAAGGGAAGCACAGCAGATACTTCATCCCTAAAGGACCTCAAATCTTAAATATATTTGTAAAAACTAGGAATTATAGATTGTCCTGAGTTGGAATGGATCATTGAGTCCAGCTCCTGTCCCTGCCCAGACCCCCCAACAGCCCCACCCTGGGCACCCCTGGCAGCGCTGTCCCAACGCTCCTGGAGCTCCGGCAGCCTCGGGGCCGGGACCATTCCCTGGGGAGCCTGGGCAGTGCCAGCACCTCTGGGGAAGAACCTTCCCTGATCTGCAGCCTGAACCTCCCTGGCACAGCTCCAGCCATGCCCTGGGTCCCGTCCCTGTCACAGAGCAGAGACTGGCGCTGCCCCTCAAGAGGAGCTGCAGACCGTGCTGGGATCTGACCTCAGTGTCCTCTTCTCCAGCTGAATAAAACAAGTGGAGATGTCAGGGAGAGACCCTTGGAGCTGCTGCAGTGACTGGGTTGGGGCAGTGGCCCATGTCCCTCAGCAGGAGGAGAGCTTCACCCACACATCCTCAGTGGCTGGATCCTGGGTGCTCCCACAATGTGTGGAACCAGTCCTGATCAGAGCGGGGTAGAAAAACATCTCAAAAACAATGAGCAGCCATTTGTGAAAAAGCCAAGCAGAAAAAAGAGAGAACAGCTCAGCAGAGGAATAAGAGAGAAGTTTTAAAGCTGTCTAATTGTTCGTGCAAGCTGAACCCATGAGGGTGTCAAGTGCCTTTTCCCTTCCAGCTCCTCCTGCATGCAGTGCTCCGGCCCTTGCTGCTGCTCTTGGCTCTCTCATCAAGAAGTAGTTATTATTTTCACAATCATTTTCTAGTGCACTTTACACCACTAACAGAGCAAGCTGTTGTGAATGGTCATTTTGCTTCCAGGCAAGTTTGGACACAAACAACATTGAGTTCTTTCACCAGCTGCAAACACCCTGGGCTTCTCTCCCTGCCCGAGGGTTTGGAGCCTGCCAAGTGCCCAGGGCAATCCTGAACCACGCTGTTCCCTGGGCAGTGCCACTGCTCTGAGAGCTCATTTATGCTAAACAAAAGTTAATGGGGCACAGAGAGAAGGGGAAAGGGGAATTAGCAGCTCTGACAGACTCCTTCAGGTAATTATGGTTTGTCTATCTAAAAATTACAACTGCTCTGGGAATGCCACTTTACTCTGCTGTGTTTGGGATAAGTGTGAATGGAGAAGAGGTGGTCCTGCAGGGGAAAGCTTTGTCTTCCAACAGGTTTGTCAAAGGTGAAATTGCTGCTGAATTGCTTGTGAACAGGAAGAAACCAGCTTCTGGGCATTGCTGAACCCAAGGGATTTAGAGATACAAGAGCACACAGCTGGAACAGCTGGATGAAACCCTTCCTCATGATCTCAAACTAGAGGTTCCCTATCTCCACCCACCAAGGAGCTCAAAGCTGGGTAGCCTGGATAGGAGGTAGCTCAGAAAAGCCTGAGGCTGCTGGAGAGGACAGAGACAATGCATGAGACCTCCCCAGAAGTCTTTTTTCACAGAGCTCTCAGTGATGGAAACAGCTCATCCTGATCCCTGAGTGCTCCCAGCCCTTTCCCCAACACCTCAGCCCCCAAAATGCCCTCCCCAACAGAGGCTCCTGAGCCCAACCCTCACCCCCCAAAGGCAGAGAGGCTGTGGTGGCACTGGGACGTGGCAGCAGAAGGCTGTGACAGGGCTGTGACATGGCAGGCAGGTGGCACTGGGACATGGCAGGCAGAAGTGACAAGTGTGTGAGCACAGTGAGACCAAAGAGCCCTCCAGACACATGACAGGAGTGTCTGCAGCCCCTGCAGAAAGCCCTTCCCACACCCTCAGGAGTCACTCCTGGCTCCTGTGGAAGAAGCAACACCCGTGAGAGAGGCTGCAGGGCTTGTCTGCAGGGCAGCTGAATTTCCCCTGATATATTTAGACATATTTCTTGACATTCCCAGAGATGGCAGCCTGACAAATGCAAGTACTCCAAGGGTTAAGCGCTTTTAAATGTCTTGGGAGTTATTTGCAAAGCTATTACTTCTGAGTTTGTTAATAAATCAGGATTTAATACACCTGAGTTACATTATCTCCCTGTTCTAATGCATAAATCCTGTCACTAAACTTTCAGGCCCAAGTGCTGTGTGCTTTTAGTCTTAGCTTTAGCTACCTGGTTTCTAAAACGTTGGATTGTTTCACAAGTCAAGAGATGGATTTTTAAATCCTTCACATCTCTCAGCAAGTATACAAATCTGTGTCTGGAGTTACAAATCCGATCAGAAGGTTTGTAAATCCTACAAAAGATTTATTTGAAAAAGTTTTCATTTACAAATTCTTGCTTTGCCTCTGGGACGTGTAAGTGACTTATGTGCCAAGGAGGATTCGGCAGCCCTGGGTTAGATTGAGAAATCCTTCCCTTCGCTCGTCACACACAAGGCTGGCTAAATCCCCACCCAGCCACTCTGTAGCTGTCTCCCAAATGAAGTTTGGGGGTTGCAGGGAGCTCCAGAAAAGTCACTGGAGAGGCATGGATGCTCTGGAGGGGTGTCAGCCTCCTGGCTCAGGCACAGTCTTGGGATTCCAGGGCTCTGGAGACACCTCCTCTCCCCACTGTGAGAGGGAGCCACAGCTCACAGGAAAGGGCTCATACTGAGAGAGCTTGGGTGTGATGACCTGCCCTAGATGTGGATATGAGGATCACCAGCACCCTCAGGACTTTGGTTGGAGGAGGTCAGTGAGGGGTAGGAGTGCTGCAGGCAGGTGCCATCCCCACCTGTCCCAGGCTTTTTGCTGTTTGTCCTCCTGGAGGAGGATCTCATGAGGTGTGAGCAGCTGCAGGAACACCTGGCACTGCTAAACAGGGGGTGACACCCAGCAGTGACAGCTCTGAGTGCCTCAGTGTGGGCAGGCACAGCACAGGATCCAGGCACAGCCTGAGCAGGATCCCATCCCAGACCATCCCATGTGCCATTCACATTCTCTGGAAAAATCCCTTCACCCAGGATTTTTCTCCTGGGAAGCTGAGAAGCCTCAGAGAAAAGGAAAACAATTCTGATCTCATTTGCTTCTCCTGTGTTGTGCTCACCTGTGGAATGTGTTTGGAGATTGTTCACCCACAGGTGATTGTTCCATTGGGTTCTGCTGGGAGTTGTTTTCACTCTTTGGCCACTCAGGGCCAGGCTGTGTCAGGGCTCTGGAGAGAGTCACCAGTTTTCATTATTATCTTTGTAGCATTCTGTAAGTAACCTTTCTGTATTCTTTAGTATAGTATAGTATAGCATTCTTTAATATAATACAGTATAAAGTAATAAATTATCCTTCTGAGAACATGAGTCAGATTCATCATTCCTCCCTGCCACGGGGATCCCTGTGAACACAACAGTCCCACACCCAGCTGGGCCTGGCAAAGCCAGAGCCAGGCTGGGCAGAGCCACCCCACCACTCACTCAGGTGAACTCAGGCTTCCAGCACGTTTGTTTCCTGCCAGGAAGAGGCTGTCATGCTGGGAAAATAAGGATGGATATGGATGTGGAGGGAAGGCAGCTGAGCTGCAGCACACACCTGGGGATGCCTCGAGCCCACCCTGACTGCAGAGTGAAACCTCCAGCACCTCTCACTCTGCCCCTGAGCCAGTTTCCATGGCCCTGTTGCCTCTGCAGGCACTCCCATACCAGTATGGAATAGAGCAATTTAAGAAATTGGGACGATCAGTTTGGGTTATGTCAAATATTTGACTTTTTAAAATAATTTATTTTTTACTTTGCTGCTTCACTTTCTGGTTTCAGACCCTTTCATTCACCTTAGAAAATTTTCCTGAGACATGGAGCTCTGAGGACATGGAGGCAAATACTAAATGAGATGGAAAAAAAATCAGGGAGGTTTTATCAAAAGCAGAGCACATAAAACTAATTTAATATCATTTTAATAGGAAAATAGAGAGGAGCAGAGGAGCTAATCTGTCTAGGTTTAAACAAAATATTGCACATAGAGCCTGATGGGAAATCAGTCTTTCAACAGAGATTCTTCCCAGAATCTCCATGGAAAGAGTTACTGGAGTTACAAAGGGGATGTGGGTCCAGCTGTGCAGAATGAAGTTACCAGCCAGGAGGGCAGACCAAAAGGAGCTGCTCAGGGCCTGCCTGGGGGTCTCCATGCAGAAATCTTATGAAACGGGGGAGATGATGAAGTTAGAAGTTATTGCCAGTGCTGAAGTCTGGGTTGCCAGACTAGAAATGTGGAAATGGATCCCAACACAAAACACGGCCTGGCCACAACAACCTCTGCCTGGCTTGTCCTTGCTGACCCCACGAGAGGATTGGGGTCAGGAATGCCATTCCCCCAGGAAGAGGAAGGGCAGAGGGGTTTTCTCTGTAGGATGGGAAGAGGTCTGGTGTCCAGATGATGTGGCTGTGGGGGGAGAAGACACCAGTGCCACTCTATCCCTCTGTCCCACAGGGCTTTGGGAGGTGGCTGGGGCTGCACGGACCAGCCTGGGGACTGGAGCTCAGCCAGGCTGGAGGTCAGAGAATCCGGGAATCATGGAATGGTTTGGGATGGAAGGACCTTAAAGCCCATCCCATTCCACCCCTGCCATGGGCACCTTCCACTGTCCCAGGTGGCTCCCAGCCCTGTCCAGCCTGGCCTTGGACACTGCCAGGGATCCAGGGGCAGCCACAGCTGCTCTGGGCACCCTGTGCCAGGGCCTGCCCACCCTCACAGGGAGGAATTTCATCCTCATCTCTAATCTAAATGTTCTCCCCGCCAGTTTGAAGCCATTCCTCCTCGTCCTGGCACTCCAGGCTCGTGTGAATACTTTCTCCATCTTTCTTGCAGGCTCCTTCAGGTACCAGAGGTGGTTGAGAGAAGATGGTCAGGACCCTCCTCTGACCTCCAGGTCCCAAAGACACGGCTCTGAGCCACAGGAGAGTGCATCCAGCCGTGCCAGGGATCCTGGAGGTGCAGATTCCCTGGAGAGCTGGCTCCCTGTGCCCTGGGCTGGGGGTGTGTTTGAGCACAGCAGCAAATAAACACCATCTCCTTCTTTGGTCCACAGCAACAAGAGTGGGCTAATATGATATGGCACTTCTTAATTATTGGATCACCAACATCAAATAAAAGACATATTAAACCTTCCAGGAACGGATGCAGCTTTAAACTTAGGCTTTAAATTAAAATAAAAATTCCCCAAAGCTGGTTCAGTGCTGCTTCTCTGCGCGCCTGAAAATCAGAAATGGCTTTGCCATCTCATACTGCTTCTGTTTGTCCATTCTTCCTGTCTCTGTTTTCATGTTTTCATTTTTCTATGGCTGTGTGGAACACATTTCTCAGTTAAGTACTTGCTTTTGAGAGTTGTTGCCATAACAACCGTTTCATTCCACGATATGCACACTATCTCTGAAATACAGAATTTCTCCTTAAAGGAGCATGTGCCACACACATCAAAGAGGAATATAGACTCATTATTTTTACATTATTTTGTGGGCAAATAGATGTTTTCCAATACAGTTTTTTTTTTTTCTTTTCTAACTGAATTTTCTTGTTCAGTGAAACTATGGTTTTTTTAAGCATTCCTATCTCATAGTATAATTTTTTGCCTAAAACCCAGAATATTAGAAGACAAGAATCTTTATTGTAGTTTCTTTTCTCCAAAGGTCTGAGAGAACTATGCTGCAGTTAATGCATTTAAAACCCATCTTATTAGACAGAAAAATTATGTAAATAAAATCCATTAAAAATGCATAGTTCTTGAAGTAAAACCTCAATTTTCCTGCATGAATTGATTGTGGAAGGAGGGAAAGGGCCAAGAATAGGTTGCTTCATTTTTTAGTATCTTGTTTTTGGTGGTCTTTGCAAGAAGCATTATGTGTGCAACTGAACAGCAAGTTTTTCCCCAAAAATGCCCCACAAAAATATTCTATTTCTGAAATGTCAGAAAAACAGAGTTTGGAATGAGATGATCTTCAAGGTCCATTCCAACTCAGGCCATTCTGTGCTTCCATGTGCTGCTCAAACACATGGAAGCTTTGCTCACCACAGAGGTGTGAAGCCATGAGCTCCACAGTGAATTTGGGATTTATGCACTGATTTCCACATTGATTTCTAGGGTCCTTAAGAAAGTCAACTTTGCATTGCAAACCCAGGGAGACCACAGCCATAAGAGGCCAGGGAGGATGGAGCTCTGAGCATCCTGCTCTGGTGGAAGGTGTCCCTGCCCATGGCAGGGGGGTGGAATGAGTTGGGCTGTAAGGAGATGGGCTGTAAGGAGATGGGCTATAAGGAGATGGGCTGTAAGGAGATGGGCTGTAAGAAGATGGGCTGTAAGGAGATGGGCTTTAAGGTCCCTCCCAAACCATTTTGTGATTCTGGGATGGAGGAGGCTGCTCCTTCCAACCCCAGACCCCATTACCTGCATTGCTTCCCCCACCACGGGTGACGGACGCGCTTGGCACTGCGGTGCTGCCACACAACTCCTGCATCAGTGTCAGAGCCACCCCATCCCTCCTGTGCCTGCTGCCTGTCCCTGCCCAGGAGCTGTCCCTGCTGCCTGTCCTTGCCCAGGAGCCATCCCAGCCCTCCTGTCCCTGCCCAGGAGCCCTCAGAGCCCACGGCCATCTCGCTGCGGTGACCCCGCATCCCGCAGCATCACTGTCACAGGCAGCAGTGACACCCCTGCCCCAGCACACACCCAGGCACGGTGACACCCCACGGCCACGTCAGAGTCAGCTGCTGTCACAGCCCCTGCTGGTGACAGGGCCATCAGCCCGCATTAGGATCAGGAGGGGGGAAGCTCGAGAAGCCTACAGCACGGAGCCGGCAATATTCCCAGCATCCCAAAGCCATTTAGGTCGCTCTTGCACCAAAATCTCTCTCCTGAGCCACAGTACAGACTGCTCCCAGCCTCGGAGCAGCCAGGAGATGCAGGCTGGGAGCAGGAATCTGCATCTGCAGTTCACACCAGTGCATATTTTAGCTCACATTTACAGGCTGAGAAGGCCAGGAGTGGAAGGATATGGTAGCTAAAAACGCTGCCAGGACAGGAGCTCTTCAGCAGCTTGGAAAAGTGCTTGAGAGGTGCCTTGTTCTGCGTGTGGTGGGTGCTGGGGAGGGGGGGCAGCCAGAAAACACCTTTATTTCTGACATTGTCTGGCCCTGCTTCCAGCTCTGAGAGGAAAAGATCCATGAATTGGTGCCCCATGCCCTGGGGAAGAAGTTGGACCAATCACTCATTCATGTCCTTCCAAAACTAGCTCTGCACAGTGATGCTGGATTTTACACAAATCATGTAGTGAGAAAGAGGCCATGGGGGAAGTCAGAACTCCAGGTCAGTTCTGAAGGCTGGGGGAGAGCAAAATTTAAGCTCCAGGATCACAAAAATGCAGAGAAGCTGCAGCGGGGGTGCTGCCTTATGAAAAATATTTCCCATGGGGTGTGCATAAGCACAGGGGTTCTGCACCCCACACGTGACTCAGGACAGATCCACCTTGTCAGCTCTGTTGTGAGGCACCCCAAGGGGTTTGTGTGGTCCCAGAATGAGAGACAGGAAGGGGACCTGTCCTTCAGGAGTCAGGGACTTGGTCCCCAGGATGTGGTCCCACAGACAGAAATGTCTGAGTCCATCAGGTAACCAGCAGCAGAGAAAATTCAGCCATTTATCAGAAAACATGGCTTTTTAAGGGCCACATCACAGCTCACTCTGACCTGCAGCTTCTGCCAGAATCTTCTACATTTCTGGCTCCCATCACCTGCAGCATCTCTGACTATATGTGGATTGGAGGCATCTCTAAGAGCCACTCCAGATCTCCTCTGCAACGGATAGAGGACAAGAGTGAGGGATGTGCTCTGTGAAATCCAACTTCCTTCACACTGGTGGGGTGCAGGGCTTTTCCAGCCCAGCCCAGGAACTGGCTGCTGGTCCTGAGCAACCCCTGATGCTGCAGGCAGATCCCTTCCTGAGGCATCTTGTCCCAGCACCACCTCCTCCATGAGCAGTGGTCGCTCTCCCTCGGTGTCCTTGAGCACCCTGGCAGCCCTTTGGAGGCACAGCCTGGGACAGAGCCACCTCCTGCAGCAGCTTCCCCAGAGCTGCTCTGAACCCTCTGCCAGCAGGAACATTCCATTGATTTATTAATGAAGGGTGCTCACAAACACATGCTGGTGTGCTCCATGAAATAGCCTTTAGCTTGTGCTGATTACTCATGTTTTACATCAGCCTGATGTTTTCTAGATGGGTTTCAATCAATACAATGGCCTTTTTAGCACACATTACCACCGCCTTTGGCTAACCAACCATCACATTTCTTCTCAAGTGTCCATTTGCATCAAACTAACCCCAAAGATGCATCAGCTCTCCTTTGACTGCCACCTGAGCAAACGTTCCCATTTAGGTTTCAAAATGCCTTGCACGCTCAAGCTTCCTTGCTGAGCTGCTTCAGACAAGATGTTGGATGTGTTGTGTCATTCATGTCAGAGTAATTCTCCACACAACTTTCCTCACAACTGCAGCATGAATATTCAACTCAGTCTTCTTTTCCCCAGACTCAACGTTTGCCTATGCTAGCTTTAGGGTCAAGGCAGCTCTAAGAGGGAAATGCCAGCAGTCAGCTGAGAACAGGGGAAATATGTTGGCTGAGCACGTGTGGAGTTGTGCACTGAGGTGGTTTCATCCCTTCTGGTACCCATGGTGGCTGTTTCCAGGTCAGCTCAGATTTGGCCCCCAGAGCTGTGCTCATTTCCTTTGCTCAGCACCAGATAACCTCTGCTCCTGGATGCCATCCAAGGTTTTTATCATTGGGAAGTGATGGTTATGGTATCTGAGTGACCTTTGGAAAAACAGTAGCAACTTTTAAATTTTTTAATTTTTAAATTTTTAAGATTTTAATTTTTTTTTAATGTTGGACCCTGTCTTTGAATATCCAGCAATCTTTAAGGTTTGCCATTACAGTAATATGTGGCAAATGGCTCAGCTCCTAAAGCAGCATAATTGTCCTTTTGATCACCATTCCAGTGAGTCCAGCCAAACCCAACCATCCTTGCCACCAACTCTGGTTTTAATACTCCAGCTGCACTTTTACTGTTTGGGTCATCCTGGCCAAACCTGCAATTCCACATTTCCCTGGAAGGGCACAGAGCATTTTGCCTGTTTTAAAGGCTCATTCTTCGTTGGTAGTAAAACACACACTGTTAAATAACACAGCTGTTGTCTTCATTTGTTCAGGAGTGAAGTGAAAGCAAACAAGGAAGGGAGGGGGAAGGGACCTTCTTGTGCTGACGTTGCTTCCACACACACACCACAGACAAGTTTCCCAAGTCCAGTGTTTCCTTCTTTAGATGCTGACTTTGGTGAATTCCTCTGAGCTTGGAGCTTGTCGGCATTTATTTAGACATGACAGAGTGACAACAGGCCAAGGACAGTGCCATTCCTGCCTGTTATAGATAGATAATGAGATATTGGCTCTGGCAATTAGGGGATAACTATTGTGTGAATATTAAGAAAGGCTTTAATGATGCATAGTTAATTTTGTTGTAGTTTAGATGTGCTCTGTTCTCCCCACAGTTCCCTTTCCCCCCTGTACTGCTGCCATCACACAGCTGGGGCTGTCCAGGACAGGTAAAAAGAAGGGGTGCACATGTGCCCCTTGCATGGTGCAGGTGGGAATGGAAAAGCTCAGGGGTGCTCAGGGGGTGAGCAGGGAAACACCTGACTCCAATCCAGTGACAGGAAAGCAGTCTGCACTGAGAAATGGCAAAGCAGAGCTGGCTGACAGAGCTTGGAGGGGCCAGGGCTGGCTGGTGCAGCCCCCAGGGGTATCAGAGCCTGAGCTCCACCTTGAAGATGAACTGGGCAGTTCCCAGAGCTGCAGCTTTTTCCTTATGGAGTCCTTTGTTGTATTTTTGTCAAGGTTTAATAAACCTCTTTAAATTTTCAAAGTGAGCAGTTGTCTCTCACAAGCCTCACCCTCCCACCTCCCACACCTCCTTCCCCACCAGTCACACAGGCCATCCAAGCCCACGGTGATTCTGCCACCAGGTGGGACAGCTGGATCCTCCACATCCAGGTACCCTTGAGGCTTGCTGAGCAGAATGATGTAAAACACTGGAATGAGATGGAAGGGGGCTGTGGCAGCAGGATGTCTGACAGCCCCAGGGAGATGTGGTGCTTTCAGGCAGTGGTTGTGCTGTAGCCATGATATTTTATGAAAAATCCTTTCCTTAGGTTTTTTCCTCCTGAGAAGCTGAAAGGCCTCAGGAACAAAATGTGAGCAATGATTGTCTGCTGCTGTGGGATGCAACAGGTGGATCTGGGATTGGTCTCATGTGGTTGTTTCCAATTAATGGGCAATCACAGTCCAGCTGTCCAGACTGTCTCGGTCACTCTGAACCTTTGTTATTCATTCCTTTTCTATTCTTAGCCAGCCTCCTGATGAAATCCTTTCTTTATTCTTTTAGTATAGCTTTTAATATAATATATATCATAAAATAACAAATCAGCCTTCTGAACATGGAGTCAACCTTCTCATCTCTTCCCTCATCCTGGGACCCCTCTGAGCACCGTCACAGTTGTGCCACCAGACCTGCAGAAGAGGAGCAGGTGCAGCCTTAGGACATGAGCAAGTACCAGAGCACCATGGGCACCAAGCAGTGAGTGCTTCCATCCCTGATTTGTGGGAAGCCCATGTTGGACAGAGATCACTGAGTTATCTCCCCTTCCCAACGCTCTCTGCAGCAGCAGGGCTTGTGTGATCCAGATCCAGCCCCGCTCCAGTGCTGCCCTGCTGGGGAGGTGTTTGCCTCTTTTCCTGGAGTGCTTTTGTTCTTCCTCATGTTCAACACTCACCCTGGACCTGAAAACATGTTTCACACCGAGCAGCCCAGAAAACTCCTGCTGCCAGCCATCAGCTCTTCCAGGTACTGGCATTCCCACTGCTTGGATTTCCTGTAAAAACCCAGAGCTGCTCTGTCTTTGAGGTCTGTACAAACAGATACCACTGCAGCTCTGGAGGAGCCCTGGAGCTCCAGAAACCCGGGGACAGACTGGATATCTAAGCCCAGATATGTTCTACCACAGAAATGGGATAGCTGAGAATTCCTCATGGGTGCAATGGGGCCCATGGGAGACCCACTCCCTCTTGACACTCTGAGGCACCTTAGATTTCTGTCTTAAGGCACTTTATTCACAAACCCCTGGGGGTTTTTATCTTCCAGTGAGAATATATGAATGGGAGGCCCAGGATCTGCAGAACACCTGCAGCCCACGTGTGGTGGGTGCTGTGTATGAGGATCATGGGGTAGGAGGGTGGTCAAAAACTGGCCTAAGCTATGAGTGGTTTGAAAAAATATCATAGAAAACTTTGGCAGTAGAAATATTCCTGCAAGTAAGCTGGACTGACAGGGTGAGGACATATTCACTGGTCCATTAAGGACTCTGCTCCTTGCCACCAGCCCAAGGGGACCTTTACTTCGGGCATGGCTATTTCCAAAGTCCAGTGTAACAGTGGACTGATGAGAAACTTGGTGGCCTCCTGCACTGGGAAAGCTGAGAACTGCAACAGGAGAGGGGAACAACTGTGAGTATGGGTGTGTGGGACTGGGCAGGGAACTTGCCTGCTACTTTTACCAGGAGTTATCAGCTCTTCTAACATTTCTGAGCCAAAACCAACTTTCTGAAGGCAGCAAAAGTGGAATGGGTTCATCATCTTGTCTGCAGTCTGTTGCTCTCCCCTGAGAAGAGGGAGGAGACCCTCACCTCTGCATGGACAAGAGAGAGGATGTGTTAATTAGACCTTTATTCCATGAAGACAGTGAAAAGCAAATCCAATCCTCAGTGGGCTCTCAGCTTGGGGAAAGCTCCCTCATCCCACTGCTCCAGCCTGGAGCTGTCTCTGCATTCTGGTGAGCTGCTTGCCCTGGTTCCTGCACTGAGGTGACTGCTCCCACCTGGGTTTGCTGTGGTCCCCACACAGGCTCTGGTTTCATTTCCTTGGTCAGTGCTGGCCAATGGTCCCTGCTGTGACAGAAACAGCTGTGCACCAGCTCTCCCTGCTGCCCTCAGCTCAGTTGTGGCCAGGCAGCCCAGGAGAGGGTCTGGGGGGCTCCAGAGGAGACAAGAGAGGGTCAGAGACACTGCCTGTGCTGCAGGGCCCGGAACACAACACATCTCTTCATTCTAGAGGCAGCATGTCAAGCTAAATTGAAGACACTAAATGTAATTGCAGTTTGCTTTAGCAAAACACACTCTCAGCCGTCTGCGAGAGACATTTAAGCACTGAGTGCTCCTGATCCAAATATTAGCACATTTGTGGGATTACAGCTTCAGCCCACCCCTGGGGGGAGCTTTGCACTGGCTTCAGGGAGCACTCCAGGGCTGGGAGCTGCATCAGGAGCCTGGGGCACCCAGGGTGGGCTAAGCCCTTCTGCAGACACAGTGAACAGGACGGCAGCATTGTCCCTCCAGGGGGAACAGGGTGGCCAGCAGGGTCACTCCAAGCCAGGAGCACTTGCCATCAGCCTGTGCACCATGGAAACCACTGGCTGTAGCAGGAAGGACCTGGTCAGCAAACCAGGAGCTCCTACCAAACCAGCCAGAGGCTTTGTCATCATGAGATGAAATGGGAATACAAGGTGGGCAGCAGGAAGCTTGAGTGATTTCCCAAAGTGAGATCTATCAGGTTCTGGAGCAATCCCTCCAGGGAAATGGTGGCAGGTCCACACCTTTAGAAATTTAAACTAAATTAAGCAGAAGATAATGGAGAGGAATGTATTTGCAGTGCCTTTTCCAGTGTGATGGAGAAAGAGAGTCTGCAGGAGGCTAGTGAGGGAAACCTGTGGTCCAGATTTGCAGCAGACTGCCAGAAATGGAGAGGGAGGAGGAGGAGGACAGCTGATGGGTGGCAGTGCTGGGATACAGCTCTGTCTCCTGAGGGCAAGGGCAGCTCTGTGGGGCACCAGCTGGAGGAGATGGACCCAGCAGGGAGGACAGGCTGTGGGCACTGGGAAATGAAAAACAGATCCACACCTGCATGGTGGTCTGAAGTGGGATGGGGAGAGAGGAAGGGATGAGACTTTGATGGAAGTGAGGAAAGTGCTGAGGGAAAGGGGGAGATGTGGTGAGAGCAGGAGAAGGGCCCTGAGCATGACCCAGATGTGGTGATGTCCAGACAGGCACCAGCAATGGGCCCAAAGGAGCTGGAAACTTCCTGGAATCTGCCCAGGCCTGCCATCCTGGGAAAAGCATCCAGCCATGAGGTCCTTTTACCATCCTGTAAAATCCTCTCTCCTTGCTCTGTGCTGGGGCTCTGTACCCAGGAGGGGCAGAGCCAAGGGACCAGCCATGGCTGATGCTGCTTCTTCATATTTTCCTCTTCTCTTCCCATTTTTCTTGGAGAGGGAGAGTGAAAAGCCATCAGGATGGGAATTGCTGAACTTTCAAACTTAATGCAAGCTGTTTCACCTGCTGAACATGCAGCCTGAATCTATGTTTCCAACCATAGTAAAGAATTTACTTTGGCATTGGTTTTTTTGTTGAAAATAAAACTGAACTGAGGGCAGGATGTTGTCCTTAACTAGTTTGAGATGACTAATTATTAAACTCATTTTCTAAAGGTTACCGTATACAGAAAAGCAATTATACAGAGATTAAAACAAGTTCAGAAACCTGATTCATTCTGAAACTATGGTAAACCCAAATCTTGTACTATTTCTGATTTTTAATGACCTCAGGAACATTTTATTTAACTTAGATGTCAAATGCAATTTTGAAATGCGAGATTAAATATATTTTGTGCTTTTCTTTCCTTTTATTTTTTTTTTCCTTCCCCCTACATAGCACAGTGCACAAATTTCCAGTGCTAATTCTGTTAGTGGATTTCAGCAGGCTGGCAGGAAAGCTGTGCATGGAGAGAGGATCCTGCTTAACCCCTGGGTGGCTGCACTCCTTTGAGACACTCCTGGCTGGGGAATGGGTGCAGCCCCAGCATCCCCACCCTCCATCAGACCCCTCTAAACCTCAGGCTGTGCTTTGGGGTATGGGAGTGACAGCAAACAGGGTCTAAGGGTGTTTTTTTCTCCTCAGGGCTGCTCCCCACTTGCTCTGGCCCTGACACAGTGACCCCAAATCCTCCCCTGGAGGCTTTTGCTCACGTGGATTATCTGTAAAAAGCAATAATTTCATTTTGTTTTGTTTTTTGGCAGTTCCTCCGATCCCTGTCCCTCAGGGGCATCCTGTCTCAGGGTGCTGGCACTGAGCAGCACCAAATCTTTGGTCTTCTCTGCTCTGGGGCATGGGGCAGGGGGAAAATGCCCATTTTTAAGCAAGCAGAAGAACTCCCCTGACCTGAGGCCAGAAAGAGAGTCGACATGAGATATGATGTACACTTGTTCCATTCTTGCTTTTTTGGTGTCTGCCTCTGACCACTGAGACAGACCCCCCCATCCCAATCCTTGGGGTCATTCCTGGGACTTTAACATCAGCCAGGTCATGCTGAAGCAAATCTCAGCTCATCCAAGTTGTGAATGGGAGTGCAAGAAGCAGAAAGAATACATTTTGGAAGAATTCTGGGGAAAACATCACCTTATTTTTGTTTCTTTGCTTTGTTTGTGCTCTTTGGGGTGGGGGGGGAAGAGTAAAGGAACTTAAGACTGAGCATTTGGGTTTGTGTTTCTAACAGAACATGAAGTTGTACTCCTGGACATCCCAGTTTCCCCCATGTTTCACTTTGACAATAACCAAAGGCTCTGCTGTTATCGCGTCAGAACGACCTCGTCTGGAGAATGGAGCCTCAATTTGCTGCTGCTGCTGCCCACACTGAGGTGAAAACTTGTGTGAAACAACATGAAACACTCCATCTTCAGTTCAACCAAGCGTGCAGTGGGCTTCCCTTTTTCCTCAGGAGCTGGTTTCCCTGTTCAGGGCTGTTGGGGTTCCAGTTGTTGTTTCCTGATCTCTGAGCCTCAGGCTGGGCCCTCCTGGGGGCTCCTCTGTTGGGGGAGACCCTCCTGGGGTGGTTCTGGGTCAGGAAAGAGAGATGCACTGGATTTTTTTGGTCTGCAGGTTCTTGTTTATTATTGTCTTATCTAAAGTTTTGCACGCTGTCCACACCAGGCTCAGGAACTGGAAAAGCACCACAAAAATGGCCAACAAGCTCTTGGTACAAGGTCTTATAAAGTTAATTATCCAATTAAGAACTGACACCTGGATTATTTCCCTTTTAACCCAATAACTGATCCCAAGGAGCCTGCAGTGCTGACTTTTCTGCCCAATTACAAAATGCCACCCAAACCCATGGAGAAGGAGGAAGAAGCAGCATGAAGAAGGAACCCAGGATGACACCCTGTGCCCTCCATCTTGCTGCCATCCACAGCACACTAAAAATCCCAAACCCTCAATTTCTCATCCAGTGACACACCCACACTGCTCTCTAAAATCTATTGCACACTTTTGTGGGTTCCAGTCTATCCTGAAGTCTGGGAAACTTTCTCCATGAATGAGGGTCAGAGTCATTGCTGCCCTGGGGGTCAGGGGAATATCCCCAGAGCCCTGGGTTTGCACACAGGGCCATGCACACCTCGCTGTGTGCAGCCAGGGTGGGTTTATTGCCCAGCTCCAGCCTGCTGTCCAGCTGGCAGTGGCACAGGCACAGCAAGCCGTGGGTCCTGCTCTGCCACCACAGCGTCCCCCTTGTCCCCAGGGACCCCAGTGGATGTGCCTGCTGGCTCTGCAGGGCTGCAGAAAGGATCTGAGCAGGTCCCATGCTCGAGCCATGGCAGCACAGCTGGATTTCCCAGGCTTTTCCAGGATCACACAGGGCTCACAGCTGGAAGAGTTTACCCATCCCTGCGGGGACAGCCACCTGCCCTGCCCTGCCCTGCCCTGGCCACCATCCCCTGTGCAACAGGGCTTCATCCCGCAGGAAACGCGGTCCTGCCGATGGCTGGGGATTAATTAGTGCGCTGGCATCTGAATTCAAGGCGCACACTGGCCTCTAGTGGGCACAGGCAAATCCTGTGTGATGGCAACTCCGAAGCTGTCACAGCAACGGAGACAGCACAGATTATATCAGTTATGTATATATAATATAATATAATATAATATAATATAATATAATATAATATAATATAATATAATATAATATAATATAATATAATATAATATAATATAATATAATATAATATAATATAATATAATATAATATAATATAATATAATATAATATAATATAATATAATATAATATAATATAATATAATATAATATAATATAATATAATATAATATAATATAATATAATATAATATAATATAATATAATATAATATAATATATAATGTAATATAATATAATATAATATAATACAATATAGTATAATATAATACAATATAAAACAATATAGTATAATATAATACAATATAATACAATATAGTATAATATAATACAATATAATATAATATAATTAATATAATATAATATAATATAATATAATATAATATAATATAATATAATATAATATAATATAATATATGCTGTTGTATATGTCTGTTCATGCTTTATATATATACACATATATGTCTGGTTTTTCCTTGTATTTCTATACTCACAAATAAATATCTATTTGTCCATGTTTTGATATATACACACATCTACATGAGCTGTTATTCTGTGGATGTCATGCCTAACCCCAGTGCTGCCTTGCACTTGAATTCACTCTCATCTCAAACTCCATGAGTTTCTGTATTGTCCCTTTCTGGCAGAACCAAACCAGCTCCCTGTGAAGCAAAGTTGAGCCATGGAATTAAAATCCAGCAGAGCTCTGGGGCTGGGTGGTGCTTTGGGGGATCCATGGACACTACACATTGACTGATGGCTCCTTCTGGGCCCAAATGGGCTGGAATCCAGAAAGAAAAGTGATAAAACAGCGGGGGGAAATCATCTTGAGACTTTGAGAGGAAAAAGAGCTCCTCTGTGAAAATGTGGGAGGGAGAAAAGTTGGTCTGGGCACAAAAGGCAGGTGGGACCATTTGGTCCATCAGAGGTGTCTGACCAAGCAGATCCCAAAAGTGGGAGTCTGAGGAGCAAGGACTTCCTGGGCTGGGCTCCAGGGGAAAATCAGAGGCCTGGATTTGTTTCTGCTGAAATCAGTAGTACATGAGTAGATTTGCTTGGTTCACTGGCAGATCTGAAGGGAGCACAGCCAGATCCCACCCTGCCTGAAGAACCTCCTGCTGCTCTCAGGTGGGGGGAGCGGGGGAAGCTGCCCCTGAGGCTCACTGGGGAGGAAGAAACTCCTGAGATCCAGTCCTGGGGAATCTGACTGCCCAGCAGCTGACACAGCCCCATCTCGGGGCTGGAAGGATAATTTGGTTTAAAAGGGACCACTAAAGGTCTTCTAGTGCAGCCTGCAGAGATCTCTCTGCTGATGGATGTTAATGGAGATGGAGATGGAGATGGAGATGGAGATGGAGATGGAGATGGAGATGGAGATGGAGAGGGAGAGGGAGAGGGAGAGGGAGAGAAGAGAAGAGAAGAGAAGAGAAGAGAAGAGAAGAGAAGAGAAGAGAAGAGAAGAGAAGAGAAGAGAAGAGAAGAGAAGAGAAGAGAAGAGAAGAGAAGAGAAGAGAAGAGAAGAGAAGAGAAGAGAAGAGAATTCTGAATGTTGCTTAGAGGTATACATACATTAACGTTTCTCACACTTATGGATCCTTT
Organism: Fringilla coelebs; assembly: GCF_963513975.1. NCBI lineage: Eukaryota > Metazoa > Chordata > Aves > Passeriformes > Fringillidae > Fringilla > Fringilla coelebs. The sequence goes on along the minus strand of NC_140044.1, from coordinate 12,109,348 downwards.
GGGTTTCCTCTGGTTGTCTTTTTTTTAAACTAAATCCACATCACTTTGTGCTTTTCCCTGCAAAAACCAGGACACAAAGGTGATGCAGAAAACTGAATCTTTGTCATGCATGGTTCACAAACTAGCTGCACTTCAGATGAACTGAAAATTTCCCCACCTGAGAGTTTTGTACAAAAACATTCACCAAGCCCCACTGGAAGAACTTTTTCTACCTGTACACATGAATTTTTGGCAGAAGTGGAGCTTCAGGAGCTTCAGCTATAAGAAAAATATTGGTCCCAGGTGATACACCAGACAGTGATCTGCAAAACTGCTGCAAACCTCCTAAAAGCCCACAAGAGACAGCAGATAAAAATTGGTGGGTGTCTATTATCTGATGACTAATAAATGTTGATCAAAATGTTGGTAATTCTCACAGTGTAAAT